>NC_142570.1:18596439-18899469 GCF_041283825.1 Pyrus communis | reverse complement strand
TGCGGTGTAGATAATATCGTTTACTAAACAAAAATAATACTTTTTTTTTATAGAACAATACTTGACTACTCAAAGATGAGTAGGAACTCCTACTAAAAACTCTTAGTGTTTTAATCACAGAGCTTTGTGTTCATGATCAGAACCGTTCATACTATGAATTACTGACACACCCCGACCGAGATCAGGGCGTGCTGGCCGTCACACGAAGGTGACGTAGCCATGTGCGCGTGCGGAAGCTAATGAGATAAAGTAATATAAAAGTACGAATAATTAAAAACCTAATAGCATACAAAGTACTAGTGTATGTGAGACACAATTCAGAGCAAGTCTACAGCAGTCGAAAAAGGAAAGATACGACATATGTACACCCGAAGGTGACCCTACAATGGTGAGTGTCTGTCAGAAATGCCGGGACGCCATCTGGGATAAACCACCGAACTTGCTAGACCACTAGAACCTGGAGGGGCGCAAAAACAAAAGCGTGAGTGGGCAAAAACAAAGTTCTTTGAAAACTCTTTAGCAAAATACATTCTAACCCCTCGCCGTAAAACCTGTATACTTCCCAGAAAATGAACATATATACGTATGTATAGGTATGCCAATCATGCTCCAAAATATGCCATTCATGCTTGAGAATATGCCATAACGGAAATTCATAATCAAATATAAATGCTCAAGCGTTAATCACATCAATAACATATAATCTAGCAGCCGGGAGTCACCTAACGTGACATGTACCGCTGCATATAGAGCTCCAATCTCAACTCAACATCTGAATCTGCACACGAGTCGGAACCACCTAATGTAGTTTGTCCGACAGGACTGGGTGTAATATATACGCTCTAGTGCTACGATCACGTGAAGACTGTGCGAATAATCGCGGGTCACCTACGAGTCGGAACCACCTAATGTAGTCTGTCCGACAAGGCTTGCACCTAACTTGGATCCAAGGCGAGCGTGTGGTGCGGGTGAACATCACGTGAAGGACTATGCCCTGGCCCTGGGCGGGAGCACTAACACCGGGGGTGCAGATTATGAGCTCTCTAAGCATTTCAAATTACTATTGCATAACAACAGGAATACCGCTTACCTGGCACTTACCTGTGCGTCCACAGCACCAATACACATATATAAATGTATGCCACTACCAATGCATGTGATGATGCGTAAACGTCATTCATATGATGCATGGCATAAAACAAATAACCTTTTTCTATTTAATTTCTGGGAATATAAATGTATATAGGTATATACGGAAAACAAAAGCCCACTCACTGATAATTAGAAGGGTCGTAGCCCCCCTGCCTCGAGTATGTACGCTCGTCCTCGGAATACGAATCACCTATACGCGACAGAGTTACGAAAACGTTAATTTAAAAGCACCTAAGCAATTTCTTGTAATAACTTCTCATACATTGCTCAAAATGGACAATTGAATATACCAACGTGATCTACACAACCTCAGGATCACACCCATATTTTTAAAATAATTTTTGGACCACGCACGCGCCCCCACGCGCCTGAATAGGCACGGACCCACGCGCCCCCACGCGCGGCCACGTGCACTGCACACTGACGGCGTCAACTGACGCCGTCAGGAATATTCCGTTAACTGACGGAATATTCCGTTAACTGACGCCGTCACTGCCGTTAGGAATATTCCGTTAAACTTAACGGAATATTCCCCTTCCTTCTCCGGCCAGTCGCCGTCGCCGGCGCCGTCGCCGGAAAACTGGGAATTTTTCAAACTTTGTTTTCTCCTTCGTTTTTCAACCATTTTTCACGATCTTTATACCAAAATGAAGCTTAGGACTAGTAGAACAACGTTAGACTAGTTTTAAGGCCTAAAAATCACACGATCATACCTGCAACAACGATCAAAGTTCGGCCAACTTTGAACCTAGCCTTCCCAACGTCCAAATTCACCCAACGAACCACTCGGAGGCTCCTTGGGACCTCACAAACACATCTACAAGCTTAGAAATTCCAAAAACACACTAGTTTAGGTTTGCATGAACAGTGCAATAATTCGGCCATTGTTGAAACGACGTGAAAACGTTCGAATTCTTACCTGGAATTGGTATGGTTGTGCTCCTCACAACCTCACGAGTTCAATGGTGTAATTGGTTTCTTGATTGGTGAAGGTTTGAGTTGGTTTGTGTGTGTGTCTGTGTGTTGAATGAAGAAGAAGGAGAAGAGAGGAACTCGGGGAGAAAGAGAGAGAGAGACAGAGTGAGACAAAGAGTGAGGGAATGAGGGAGGGAATCCCGGGAGAGTGAGAGTGATGTGTGAGTGTGTGTGTGGTCCTACAACACAACACTACACAAAACTACACGTAAACGAATAGATTAGGGGTAAAATCGTAATTTTCCATGTACGTTTTAATAATCCCGGGACGGGATGTTACAATTACACTGTAAAGATTATCTCTGCAAAAAATAAATTAAAACTAAGGTTGTTTTGTCAATCTATTATAGCAAGTATATAGACGGTTCGTAATACTTTTAGCAATACCGTTCATTTGTTTTTAAACAGTTTGATGACTAAATGACCTTAATTTTAATTGATTTTTTTTTTGCTGAGACGATCTTTATATGGTGATTTATAATATGAACGTTCTGATTATAAACACGAAGTTCTATAAATTAACAACGAACTATTTTGAAATTTTTTGAGTAGGAGTTCCTACTAATCTTTAAATAGCCAAATATTGTTCTTTTTTATATGGGATAGGATCAAAGGACAAATGTTTTTACTTCTTTGTAGCTTTTAGATTTTATAACATTCAATGGTTTAGATTAAAAGTGGTGTGAATAGTTTTAAACATTAAATGACTTAGATGATGATGTGGATTCTAATTAATAAGGAAAATATTAATCTAAATTAAACACAAATATCTAATGGAATAAAATTGAAGAAAATAATAATCAGAATATGAATCCTAATAACAAAAAAAAAAAATACATGAAATCTCTTCTTTGCGATGAGGTCTTCAATGTTCAAATAATCAGAATTTGAATTCTAATAAGTGCAAAGCTTGATGTTCCTATTTCCACAGTAAAATCGCTAGAAACATAAGAGATTAGCTTGCGTAATAAAAAAAATTGTTGAAAAATAGAAATGAAGCGAGGCAAGAAAATCTATATCTAAGTTACAATCTAGAACCAAAAGCATACAATCTCTGACACACCCCGACCCGGAATGTCCACCTAGACTTCGAATCGAGCTGTGTTGGCCAACACCAGGAGGGTGACGAAGCCATAAGGTGTAGTGATGTGGAAAATGTGAATAAATTTAAACCTAAGTGCCTAAATGTAAGATTGCGCATGTGAGCAGAAATGAACCCATTTCACACGTGATGTCAGAGTATTAATAAAATAAAGTAAAGGTAAAAGAGGAATTATACCGTCGGTAATATTCCCACAACAATAGTTTGCCAGAAATCCTCGTCGACACGATAGCTCGACCACTAAAACTTGGAGGGGCAAAAAAAAAAAAGGGTGAGTGGGCCTAAAAATAAAGTTTAATAAAAACCTTTTTTAAAACTTTATAACTCCTCGCCGTAAAACAAGCATAGTTTCCAAAATATACATACTATGTATAGTATGACAATATTTACCATAGCCTGCAATATCTCAAGAATTCAATACAGCAGAATATTACGTAAATAAGTGCACGACGTCCGTAATCGTATAATCTCGCATAAGCAAACATATCATAATGAGTGCTTATCAACATATGCTGACACACGAGTTCATGCAGAGATATTCTGACATGAACAGGACTGGGTGTAACAATGATATTTGCTCTTGTACTACAATCATGTGAAGATTGGCTCTATATGCAGCACATACGAGTCCTAATTGCCTGTAACAATCTAGGACAAGACTGGCATCTACAATGGATCCAAAGTGAGCGTACGGCGTGTTGTAAATCTGCCCTAAAGCCAATCATATGATGATACTTTATGGACATTTCACATGTTAACTAATCTAGTTTAATATAAAGGGCAAAGATTATTGTTTAAAGCTGTCTCATATAAATGTTATATGCTTAAACGATTAGTCCAAGGAATATGTAGTTGGGAAAATGTGATCTAAAGAAGTTAGATTCATGAAACCATTCTCTTTCATATACGTATCCTAAAAGTTCATGATCATAAGATTGCCAATTGGGCATTGACAGTCCATTAAGATCAGTACGTGTTATGTCTTCTCTTAGAGAGAGTGACTGGTCTCGAGTCATTGGTGTGACTGACACCAAGACAAGCATGTAGGTGCTCAATAGAGAATGAGTCCATTGAACGCGATCAACAAGGAGTTCTCATACTCATGTCACATGAGAACTCATGATTTGGATAATGTAAAGTAGTCATTTGATCTGAGGCATCATAGTTGTCTTATGGTTAGGTCCTTGATCTTTGACTATGTCAAAGTCACTTCGTCAAAGGGTGTCCAAGACATAGTTAGGTTAAGCCATTTAGCCATGGAGGCAAGTGAATGCACAACAAGGGATCTCTAACCTTCAAACCGTTTGAGGGAGAATACTATATGATATGATTAAGAATCTCTGATCAGAGTATGAATGAGATTTAGGAAGTCGTTCCAAATCACATTTAAGATAATCATATAAGTAAGAGAATCACATTGGATAGTAGACATGATTAAACTATCAAACCAAACAATGTGGTCAAGAGTATTGTATTAGAGAAAGATCGTATTGCATTGTAATCCCAAACTGAATAGGTTCTCCACCTCTTCTGATTAGCTTGGGTAGCCATGACATACTGCTAGGTGCCACATATGGTTTGTGGAAGCCCTAAAGGTGTATAATCACTAAAGGGTGAATTGAAAGTAAGTTTCAATTCATAATCGATTTGAAGAGTTCTAATCGCCCACTGCCTCGCTAAAAGGAACTTAATGGATCGTACACCGTGTAACGTAGAGATTGAAGAAACAACGGAGATGAGTAAGGATAATTAAATGGTTTAATTATTTATGGCTAGGATTAATTAATATGTTAATTAATCAAACGAATAAGTTCGTTTTAGCTTTTGAGTAATTAGTGGACCTCAAGGCTCACTGGGCTTAGAACCGTCAAGCCCATTAACTTAAGTTGTTTGACAACTTAATGACTAAAGACTCAAAAGGGCCCAAACAACCCAAAGCCTTTAGAAGGCCGACCATACCATGAATGAAAGTTTTTGGTTCTTTTTGTCACTTAAGTGAAGTGACTAGATAAATGACTTTATACCCAAAATTCAAAAGGGTTCTCTCTTGAGGAAATTGGAGAGAACAAAAGCTATTTTTTTTTTCTCTTTCTAGGAGGTCGGCCCCCTTGGAGGGGGATTTACTAGTATCAATCATCCTCCAAGGTCACTCATATGTTTTTCAAGTCCCTCCTTGGTGTGGAAACTTAGAGGTTCCCTTTCTTGGGAACTTGGAGAATCCGTTCAACCATTCTCCTCCAAGAAATCCATGGAGCTAAGAAGTAATGAATGAAGGCCCTCTCTCTTGGGTGATTAGCCTTTGCTTATGCAAAGAGGTGCTTCAAAGGTATAAAAGTTTCTCAACTCTTTTCTTTAAGATTTGAGTTGAGTCTTGGTTCACCACAACTACTAGGCCTTGTATTTTATGGGTATAGTTTTGTTTTTGAGTGCATACAAACATGATTCCGCCTTTAATTGTTAATTGCATGCATAGATGTTACTCAAATGAACTTGTTTTCCAAAAATTTATTCCGTCATGGCACGATGTGCATGTACACATGAAAGACTGGCCCTGACTCGGGCGAGTACTAACACCGGTGCAACAAACGATGAGTAGATAACACAAATATAGTCATGCCCTAGTGATTCGATAGTTCTAATCAACATAATATCATTCATATCCGTAACTATAATTATGGTATCAATAATAATACTCATACCTGTGCATCCCGCAGGACGTAGCATAACTTCTTAATTTCTATCAATGTGCTAAATCTTATAACCGTCATGCTAATCTAGGCGTATTGTAGAAAACTCTTTATGAAATGTATAAATGAAAACTAACAATTATATATATATATATATATATATATATTATATAAAAGAAAAGACCCACTCATAGTTGCTTACGATGTCACATCTCTCTGAGTTAGGAAGCTGGAGTTTCCGATAGTAATTGCACCTAAACATAATATTGTGACCCATTAATAAAACTCAATTAAAACGCTTGAATTTGGAGAAACGGACGATAGATTTGGAATCAATGTGTCGAAATACTCTAAGGAGGGTCTCGGGCAATTTTCGTAAAAAGTCAACGGTTAACTCTAAAAGTCAACTGAGACGCCTCGGTGGTCAACTACGTTAACACTTTATAATTTCACTCAATGGGTGCCAAAAAGGGACTCGGGACGTCGAAATTATCCTAGGAGGGTTCCCGAGAAAATTCCGAAAAAAAGTCAACCTAAGGAATATTTTGAGCCCATTTCAAAAATGGGTCGGGCTGGAACAATGTGCAACATGCTTAGGCTTAGGCCCCTTTTTTATTTATTTATTTATTTTTTTGGGCGATTGCCCTGCAACTGTCGAAGACTCGAAGAAGAAGGCTGAAACTGGGTTGAGTTTGGCTGGAAAAGTTCCAAAGGCCCTAACTAGTTCATTTCTCAACCAAAATCAGAATTTCAAAAGCCAAAGTAAAGCTCAAGAGTTAAGGAATTGAAATATACTAAAGTGAGGTTGAGCCGAGGTCGGGATTGGCCAGAAAAGGACTGCAAATTTCGGATAGTTCACTGAAATCTGGGAAAAAGTTCCCTCGATATCTCTATGTAGTTCCACCGTCCAAAATTACATAAACACGATCATTAACAACCACGAGGATAAAAGAAAGGGGTTCAGAATGTCTGGATGCTTACCTAAGCCGTGAATGGCGAGATTGGGCGGAGATGGTGGTGGTCACGATGTTGCTGCATAGTGAGGTGAGGGAGGAATTTTGCGAACGTTTTCCTTCGTTTATGGGTTCATAGAACTCACAGAGGTAAGGTTGTAACAATTTTGCTGGTGGAGCTCGCTGGAACGACGAAGGTGATGGTGGTGTGATTTCTTTGTACTTGCAGATAGAGGGTTGAGATAAAGAAGTCGGGAGAGGAGAGAGGGGAGAAGGTTAAAAGAAGAAGGTGAGGTGGCAGTCATCTAATGGAGGATAGGATAAGGGGGATTTGAAAAGTGAGAGAAAAAGTGTCTCGAGGTAGGGGGACACAGGAGAGGTGAAGGCATGGAGCGTGGGGCCCACATGTCTCACAAAACAATACAAAATATCTCTAAACATGAAATTACCAACTTGCCCCTGGTATACAATGTTTCATAAAATTTTAACCGTAACTCCAATTTCAATTCCGCTTGCGCCTACACGTTTGTACCTTCGAGAATTTTAAGAATACGATAAAATAGTAACTTGTACGAGTCACGAAAAGGCGGTCAACGAAAGTCAACAATCTAAAGTAGCCAAATGGACTGAGAGAGCCCACCTGTTGGAGATGCTCTTATAATATAAGAGGTTAATTAATTACACTAACAAGGTTTATCATTTTTTCAAAAAATTATTTCATGTTTGGTAAATTACACTAACACTCTTAGTTTCAAACCTTCAAGGTATAAATAAAAGAATAATGTACAACTATGTTCTCAAAAAGAAAGGTACTTATGTATACGAAACTAACTCCCTGCATTATTAAAGCATCTCCAAAGGAGATATCAAATTGTCCAAATCATCAATAACGGTAACAAAAGACAGAATTAATGTTTTCCAACCGAGAAGCCAAATTTGATGTGGCATGACATGGATTGACATCTCTCCCTTTTGTTGCCAAATTTGACAGCACCTTCAAATTTTTTTAAATTAAATATTAAATGCTTTTTATTAATTTTTTATTAGTTTAAAGCATTATCCTTTTGTTTCTTTTCATTCCCAATGCAAAGAAAGTACATGAATTATTATTTTATATTTAAAATTTGACATATCGGTTGGAGAGCAAAAGCTTAAAAGATGTCAAAGTGCCATGTAAGCCTTCAAATTTAAATTTTAGGTTTAAAATTTGAAATCTCCTTTGGAGATGGTCTTAGGAACTAATATAGAGATAATGGATGAAAGACCTCCACATTAATTAACCATAGTTGTTAAACAACTTTAGAGAAGATAGCTACCTCCACTAACCCATGTGCATTGTCAAATGAATTTTTCTAAATCACAATTTTCTTTTTAATTAACCCTTAAATATTTTCCTTCTCTATTCATTGAGGAAAAATAAGGAAGAAAGTATTATTTGATCAATCTAAAATGAGGAAATTGTAGTAATGGTCTCTCAATTTTAATTCAATTGGAGTAATGGTCTCTCAACTAAAAATTCATGACCATTGATTCCTTAACTCATCAAAATGCCCGTCTATGGTCATTTTCATTAACTCCATTTGAATTTCTGTCAAAATAAGTCACATGCCACGCATGTGAGGCTGAATCAAGGGGCAAATATGAAAAATCAAATGAAAAAAATTGTAGTAATGGTCTTTTAACTTTAACCCAATTGGAAAATCGTCCCTCAACTTTACCCAATTGGAGCAATGGTCCTTCAACTTTATCCCAATTGTAGCAATAATGCTTTCAATATGACTCATTTTGATGAAATTTTGATGGAGTTGACGAAAAGGACCATAGCTGCACATTTTGATGAATTAAAGGACCAATGGTCAATTGAGGGATCATTACTCTAATTAGGTTAAAGTTGAGGAATCATTGCTACAATCTCTCATCTAAATTACATTCAACACTTAGAATGATGCTATTTGGACACACACACACACACACACATAGACACATAGATATACATATATATATATAAAGTTGATATCATCAATTTCGGCACATTCTCTAAAAGAGTGAGTCCTAACATTATAGAAAATACCTGCATGAACAATAAAACATGTCAATGATAATGTTAATTTTGTGTGTCTACGTAAATCTATATTGTATACAAAATGGAGCAAGGAGCAATTGTTCGGGCGAAGATTTCTCCAAAGAGGGCTCCTCGGTACTCAGCACAGCTCCCTAAGGGATTGGCACTTTGGATGTGAAGTCCGGCTCTTGCCTGCTAATGTACTGCAAGAGGAGGACAAAGTTAGTTTTGAAAGGTGCCTTTGCAGGGCCTTAGGTGTAGGCCTTGAGGCTTGCAATCAAAACTAAGTGCTAGGCATGTCACTGCTATCTCAGTATGGTAGATGTAGAACAAGATTGTGCTTAGTCGATTATTTGCGTCCCAAGTTACTCGGACTTCTTGTTATCAAAGGATTGTCATGGATGGGTTAAGCACACATTAAGTCCTTTTTCTTGCCTTGTGATCAAAGACTTTCAGTTCATAGTCTTGTATATTTGAAAGCACTTGGAGGGTAGTGACTCATCAGCTTTTTATTTGTATTGCCACTGAAAAGTGCTTTTTAGCTGATTGTGAGTTAGTCCCCATCACTTGACATTTAAATCATAGGCACATGGCCTATGCATTAATGAGAAGGCGCCAATTTGTCATTGGGCTTGATGCATGGGCTTCGGGCAAGTCTCCCTTCTAATTGGCATTTCTAGGCCATCACACACTTGCAGCCTAATGTTCAAATATTAACCCAAACAATAATATTTCTTTTTTTTTTCTTTTCTTTCTTTCTTTCAATATCACTTCAAGATAAACCAGTCTTTTTACTTTGACATAGATGCATCCCATTGCAAAGCCTTGACCAGTAGCTATCATCTAATTGATTCTAAGCATTTCATGTTCGTGCATGCATGCATGGGATCTCAAGAATTTTCACGTTAATTTGGTTGTAAAAAGAAACGGACAATAATGCATATTAAGTTAGTCAAAGAGAGCAACTTCCATGCAGAAATCCATGCCATGTAAGTCGTCCAACTTAGAAATGTGTTGTCACATTAATCAAGTCATTCCCCATGATATCACCTAGTATTGCAGGCGCTCATGACATGCTTAATATTCCATCCATGGGAGGGGATGGATGGATATTACTTAACCTCCACGAAATTAATGTGTTCGGAAAAGGATATTACTACCATCCCTCGAGACAATATGTTATTACCATGGTAATTAAATCAGATTAATTTGGTTACGCCTAGGGATGAAAGATGTATTTTTGCATAATTTATGTGTATAAAAAGTGCATGTCACTCTGCCTAAATCACTCAATTACATTCAACACTAGTGTGTTTCTTCTCTCATAGCCAGTGACCAATAGAAATAGCTATCGCCCAAGACTCTGAGTTCCTGCAGGTTTTACTGCAATGGCCCTCGGTTACATGGCAGAAGAACCCCCTTGCGTCTTCCTGCAGCTGCTCAACATATGTTCACCATACACGGAATGTGGCCGACAAATTTCTCAGCAATAGTAACATGCACTGCTTCTACTCAAGCTGCAAAGTTTAACATGAATCCGGTATCTATATTAATTCATGCTTCATTTCCCAAATATTCTTACAACTTCATCGATTCTTTTTAATATTGTAGCTATGACCAAAATCTAAGTAACTTTTTTAATTATAATAATTAGTTGAGAGGAGATCAGCAATTGCTAAGAGACATGGATATCGAGTTAGTATATATAAGAGCGTATTTTAAGAAAGAATTAAACTACATGAGAATAAAAACGAGATGCTGGCAAATTTGGTACTAAAATAAAGCCTAAACTGCTCCACTTGACTCCCATGATCAGTAAGCTACAAAAAAAGTAAACCTGCTCAGGCTGCTCTCAACAAGAAAAATCCAAACGAGAACATAAAATATTCAAAACATTCTCCTACACTCTAGTCAAACGTTAATGAAGGAATGCAACAGTGTTAACACGGTAAAGCATTTAAACCTAGGCGGACCTGAAATTCTTGATAACATATTCAACATTCCACAACACAAACAATTAAAAAAGAAAGATGGGTGGCTGTGACATGAACGGTAACCTGTATGAGGAGAAGTTTAGTGCACCAATGCCTTGGATTGGCATGTATGTAGCAGCAGCATCCTTGGCCTGTCTGATTGCAATGGCTGCAGATGTAATCCTCGGCATCTGGCACCATAAGTACTGGTTTCCCTGCAAGTTCTTCTCCATTAATGCCACATCTCTGACCTTGATAGGTATAGCCATCAAATTGTCGGTGGATCTGAACACTGCCATGCCCAACCGTCACGACCAGCTTGCAAAGCTTAGCAGTTCTGCCTTGATCTGCACAGCAATGGCTAACTCCATGCCGTCTCTTGGAGCCATGGAAAATGAAGAGATGTTCATGAATGTAATTGCCTTGGGAATTCTAGTCATCACCCTTATTGTCAATATTTGCATCCAATTAGCCACCGGTGCAATCTTTGTTTTCTGGAAGGAGCACGCTTCAGTTATGTTCATCATGCTTGTTTTGCTCCTCATGCTGATTTTCTCGGCTTTAACGGTTCCAACAACAAAGAATTATTTAGAAAAAGGGTACAAGAAAAGATACCAATTATCTTCAAAAGAATGCACAAATGCAAGTGGTAGAAAAGAAGTTACCAAACTCAGAGACACATTGACAAAGCTTTGGCTGATGGCTCACACCTCTAGCCCTCAATTTGTGATGGGCAGGTCAGTGACATGCACTGCTTCTGGAGCTTTCTGTCTTTTGAGTGCCATGATTTTGGCCCAAGCCATGTTTAGAACATACTTGATGCCATGGTCCATTAAGTTTTGCAGCGGGGAATCAGACTACAAATTGACAACCACTTTGATTCTATTTACGCAAGCAGTGGCAGTAGGAGTTGGTACTATTTCCCCGGCGTTTAGATGGTTCATCGCCATCAACTTTAAGTGCCCGAAAAGAGGAAATATAAGCTACAGAAAAGAATTCGAAATAGAAAGGTACTGGATTCAGGGGCTTGCGGAGTTAAAAAAGTGTCCATTAACTTTTAGAATCAAATCTCGGGACTGCAGGAAACTTGCACATGAAGCAAGAAACAAAATTTTGGACTTGTGTATTGCAATGCAAACGGGGATTGTCCTATCAAGTAAAGCCATTCGATTAATTTCCATTTTCTTGGTGAGTCGAATCTTTTTACTCAGCGACTTGTTCAGGGAGTGGAAGAACAAGAAGTTGGAATTCGACTCCATCCCAATGTCCCAGAAAAACCCAAGGCAAGATCTTAGTAATTATGTTCTGTATCTTGAAGGTGAGGATGCGTTGGTTCATTACATGATGAATTCCAACTGTGATGCTACTGATCATTGGACTCAGAAGGGAATGAAAGAAGAACCCAAGCATCTCATTAAGCTGTTGGAGAAATTGACAGCCTCACAAGGATTCAAGGGAGTGGCAGAGTTTGACAGTGATCAAGTTCCCTCTCTACAATGTGAAGAACCTCCAAATTGTTGGGCTCTTCCCGTTGTGACACTAACAAGTATTGCACTTGCACTTCCAAACATCGGTTCTGGTTCAATCGAAAATCTGATAGATGGGGTACATGAAGGGCTCATGTACATGAATGCTATTGAGGAACAGCTGGATAGCAAAGGAGTTCTTGCCAACATCAGAAAGGCGGCAGAGGTCGTGTGGCTAAGAGTTGATCTATATCACACATGGCTAGATTTGGATCTCAGAAAATTGTCACGTCAAGGGAAGAGTCTAAAGGAAACACTTGAAGAACTTTCTGAAACTGCAAAATCCATATTTGAAGAATGTAGAAAGCGGCGGATGAGTAAGGAGAATGTGTGTTCGAGAGATATCCCTTCCAAATGGTCTGTTAAGGAGCTTGCCGCTAATTCCATGTACAGGATAAGCCAAACTCTTCTGCTAAATCCTGATGGCCAAATCAATGAATCAAGTGAGAGATTGTATGAATCAATGGTTGTGATGATCTCTGACATAATGGGTGCGTGTCTAACAAATTTACAGGAAGCTATGGCAATCAAGTGTTTTAACAGCACAATTGAAGAGAGGGAGGAAAGTGTGAGACTTGCAGTTCACGTTCTTGGTAAAACTGAAAGGATTCTTTATATTGTGGAACCTGGTATTCCTTCAAATTTGGATCATCACCAAATGGCATGCATTGATGAGTGGCGTTCGGCACGGAAACCCCCGATAAATTTCAAGGCGTGCACATCATTTCCAATATCCGAGAGTGACAGGGATTCTTCGGCAGGCTCAAGTGATCACTTTTACCTGACGATGGATTAGGTTTTCTAGGCTGCTGTACTCTAGCATAAATAGGCTATTAAAACACTCTTGTATTCAGCTTTTCATCAATAATATTCCAGAATTTAGATTCAAGTGTTCTCTTCGGATTTTTCCCTAGAACTCTGTTAATTCACTTCGTACTACGATTTGGCCCTATTTTACCCGCTGGACAGTTCCTACTGCCTTGCATCAGACTCTACAATTTAAACTAGTTGAAACATCTTTTAACTATACGTAAATTATCCTTAAAACTAGTTAAGATCATAGCATACAGAAACAAGAGGCTCAAGTTCAATGCATGCTAATTAAGCCACCTCAAACTGTCCAAAATTACTAAATTTAGGACATTATCTGCATATAGGAAGGATGAGCGGCTGAAAGAATTCGTTGACTACGTATCCCATTGCAAACAGATATCCATTCATCGATGGTGTCTAATACTTTTGCAATACCGTCACTCGAAACATCAAGACTCGACACTGCCGAGCCAGATCGATTTACTTGCAGCCTTTCCTGACAAGCCTGTGACATATATTTTTCATGCATGGGAACAAGAGAAGAAAATTACAATTAAGTAGATTATCATTTACCAACTAAAACGCTTTCCCCAACTGACCAAAATGCAATCACACTACTAATCTTGGCAATGACCCAACCTAAGCCATAAGCCATTGATAGGAATTAAATTTTTGTTTAGAGGAAAAAACAGAAGAATAACCAAGTTTCAACAATATACCATTTATCTACAATAGATCTCAAGGTCCACCTTCATTAGACTGCAAAGCGACAACGTTCCGCATAGAACACACTCTTTGTGATGCATGTGTAAATTATATAGAGAGCAAACACTTGTTTATAAGGTTAAGGTGTTATGGAGTGATGAGGAGGTTAAGATTAACTATATGGTGGGTTTATCAGGAGTTGTATAATAAAGAATATTAGCCTCAAGCAATCTCGATATAACTAGGACTGTCTTAGGCTCTTAGCTGATATGTTTGACCAGAGTTTTCACGGTGATAAGGTTAGTATGATAAGCATCACATAATGGGAAGTGTCCTTATTGAACTCCACTGTGTATTGTGTAAAGCTGGGGCCTGCACTCTCACAATACGCGCAAACATTCATAAAATGAGTGTCATAGAGATGAGAATGCTTCGTTGGATGTGTGGGCACATGAGAAAGGACAAGATTAGGAATGAGGATATTCGAGGTAAATTAGGAGTAGCTGAAATTGAAGATAGATGAGAGAGAATCGGTTAAGGTGGTTTTGTCATGTGAAACGAAGATGCTCCGATTAGAAGATGCAAGCACGAGATAGAGGCTCAGGGCCAAAGGGGTAGGGGAAGACCTAGGAAGACTTGAAGAGAGACTCTAAGAAAAGACTTGGACTATTTGGATCTAACAGAAGAAATAGCACAAAGTTCTAGGATTCATATAGTCCACCCCACTTAGTGGGATAAGGCTTTGTTGTTGTTGTTGTTATTGTTGTTGTTATTGCAGATTAAGAACTGACTGCATATTATCTGGGAAGGACATGCACGAGCATGTGATGGCTAAAGCCATTCTTATTCGTATATGTTCATCACAATATGTATGTCAGCGACGGCACTTGAATTCTAAACATGGACACTGATCCTCTAAAGAAGTTAAGTTGTTCATGTTTAAATTTTAAGTGGCACACCACTTTGTAAGTCGATACATGAATCAAATATCATTATCAGATCACAAAGGTCTGTAATTATAGTTAAAGAAATTCATGTATCAGCTGCAAGGGAGTTGTGATTAAAGAAAATAATTCACATTTTTCATCCGTCCAAACATGTTGATTTTTTTATATGTAGTTTTGGGGAATAAAGATTAATACTTTGAATGATATATGTGCTTTGACAGCAATGAATCCTAGCTCCATGAACCTGAATACAATTGAACCACTCACTGGTATCAACTACAAGAAATGGAAGCAAGATCTTGAGATCGTGCTGGGAGTTATGGATTGGGATTTAGCACTAAGGAATGAAGAACCACCTGTGCCAACAGAAGACAGCACATCGAGCCACTGACTTGGTCCTAGATACTCTTCGGAACGAAGTGGAAGAAGGGAAGAGATTCTCGAATGAGAAAAAAGGATCCAATGACTTCAATGGGATCTTGTATTTTCTGTGATACAAGAATTCTTTTTATTTATTTTATTTATTTATTTATTTATTTATTATTATTATTATTATTTTAAAAAAATTTTTATTATCTTTTTTTATTAAGTTAAACTCAGTAATATCTATATACACTATAGAATTAATGGTTGACAGAAGAGACAAGGAGCTATTACTTTATCTCTATTTTTATCTGAGATTTTATTGTTTTTTTATCGGATTTGTTCATGCAGAATCTAATCAATTAGAATTTTAATTTTTTTTTTTTTTTTTTTTTTTTTGCTATTTTAATGTCTTGATTGGTTTGGATTACATTGTGCAATTCAGTCTTTTTATTTTTATTTTTTTTTAATTTATATTTACTGAGATTCTAATTGTATCTGCACATTTTAATTAGGAAAATTTTATTCAAACCCATGTAACCTCTTTCTACACCCAATTTAAATTTTAAATGTTAATTGTCTGTTTTATCATCTTGCATAATTACCATCAAGTATAAGATGAAATTAATAATAAAACTACAATTTATCAATAAACCCACACATTATAATTAAACGTTACCATCACTCATTGTTTATCCTACGTTCATTCCGACTAAAACCCTAATAACTCTTATACAGAAAAATAAGTTTTTTTTTATCCATGGCTAAAACAGTTTTTCCAGCAAGGATGGAGGAGTTGGATGAACCAACATCTCACTCTCAAACCATTCAAATTAAATAAACAACATATAAAACAAGCAAAAGCCTTGAAGAAGTACCTAAGTTACAGGCCACATCTTTTACGTCAATTGTCAACAACCTTCTATAATCATGGTTAGGTGATGTGCTCTAGACTCAAATCATCAAGGAGTCCCCTCAAAATAAAAGGACCTGCATGAAAACTAGGAGAGAATTTATAGTCAATACAAATCGAAGTTTAGCACTGTGTTCAACATTGCCAGCCATGAACGCTGTATAGCTTTGTGAAAACTTTCCTCCCCTTTCTTGCCTCAGATATTGCAATTGCATCTGTGAGCAGGTACATAGGACCTACAAGATTTTTGACTTTCGAATTTCTTTGAAAACAAAACTACTTAGTTTGAAATTTTGTTTTATAAATGGGTGTAAAGAGAAATTAACATTTTGAATTGGGTATGGGAGGACATTTTAGGTAATAAATTTAGGTTTAAAGAGAGATTAATTCTTTAATTAAAAATAATATGGGTATAGAGAGTAAGTTGGGTGTAGAAAGAGGTTACATGGGTTCAAATAAAATTTCCCTTTTAATTATTTTATTCGGATTGCTAACTCAACAGTAGAGTACAACTTTTAATTGCGGCTAGCATCTTTTACACACTTGTATGAAGCAAAAGATTCATCCATACCATCAGTAGAGTTTGTAAGACCATGATGGATCTTGAAAGGAATGAATGGGCGTTGTAATTCTTTCTACTTCTCGAGGTATAATGGTAGACCAAAAGGCTCGACTAGAAGGAATCAGAGGAGAAAAGGTTTTGTGTTATATATGGTAATCTTTCTAATAGCACATGGCCATATTTGTAAAGGAAAGAGAGAGGACAAGTTTATAATATTACCCCTCTTACATTAGTTGATACTTCAAAGCGATTTTACCTGGAATGAAACAACAAAAACGGATTGATGAGGGTGTAATTACTAAACAACTTACCAATGGTATGTATCTTTCAGATTCATTTAGATAAGAAAAAAATTATTTTGGTTCTTGTTTCGTAAAGGATTCCATGCAATTTTATACATATACTACCAGGAAATAGACTAAAAGTTGAGGTAAGTCCTTTTGATTCAACCAAATGGTGTATAATTTACAGACTCCAAAGCCAAGACTTGAATGATTAGGTGGTTTTTTATTTCATCATTCTTTCATGAGCATATAATTCAAAGGTAAAATTTCAAGAAACATATTTTCTTCCAATAAGTGGATTCGGAATTAAGAAAAGGAATGACAAATATGAAAATGAGGGCCTCTGTTCATAAAGTTTATGAAAAATGTCGATTGATCCATAGGGACGACTTATAGTAATTTCTAATTTGTTCTAACCCGAGACATAAACAAGGACAAGGATAATCTTTCTAAAACAAAAAGAATCTCGAAATCTAAACAATCCGATGTACAAATGTAAAATAAATAAGTAAAAAGAAAAGAAAAAAGGATCCGTTTTGACATGAAATGACACACTCCGACCTGGACTCCGAATTGAGTTGTGCTGGCCGACATTGGGAGGGTGACGAAGCCATAAAGTGTAGTGATGTGGAAAATGTGAGTAAATTTAAACCTAAAAGTGTCTAAATGGAAAAGTTCCCATGTGAACGGGAATGAACCCATTTTACACGTGATGTTAGAGCATAAGTAAAGTATAGTAAAAGTAGAATGAGAATTATACCATTGAAGGTACTCTTCTATACCAACTTTTTCCAAGAATCCTCACCAACACAAAAGCTCTGCTACTAAAACCTGGAGGGGCAAAAAACAAGGGTGAGTGGGCCCAAAAATAAAACTTTTGTAAAACCTTTTTGAAAGCATAATAACCCCTCGCTATAAAACCAGAATAGTTTCTAGATATATATACTACATATAGCATGAAAATACTTACTGTAGCCAGCAATATCACAAGAATGCAATACATCGCAATATTGCGTGAATAAACACAGGACGATTGATATCACATAATCTCACATAAACAAACATGTCATATCAAGTGGCTTATCGACATATGCTGACACATGAGTTCATGCAAAGATATTCTGACATGACCAAGACTGGGTGTAATAATCATTTACGCTCTAGTGCTACAATCATGTGAAGACTGGCACTATGCGCATCACATACGAGTCCTAATCTACAATGGATCCAAAGTGAGCATGTGGTACGACGTGAACATATATGTGAAGCCTAACACTGGGCCCGGCGAATACTAACACCAGTGTAGCATACGATGAGCAGATAAGGTAAATATGATCATGCCGCAATAATTCAATCATTCTAGTCAATATAACACTATTCCTGGTCGTAAATATAATTAAGGAATCCCCTTATGGTACAGTTACATGTGCATCCCGTAGGATTATAATGATTTCCTAATTCTCATCATTACGACATTTCTTATAAACATTAAATAATTATGGCAACACATAGAAAATTCGTTATTAGATGTATATATGGAAAGTACACAAATACACACACACACACACACACACCATATAAAAGAAAAGACCCACTTACAGATACTTGCGAAGTCGTAACCGTTCGGACTAGAGAAGCCGGAGTTCCTGATTGTAATCATACTTAAGCATAATATTGGGTTTCATAAGTCAAACTCAACTAAAACAATTAAATTTGGGAAAATGGAGCTCCGATTTGGAATCAGAGCGTTGAAATATGCTAAGAAGGGTCCCGGGAAAATTTCGTAAAAAGTCAACGGTCAACCAAAATGTCAACCGAGACGCTAAGTTGGTCAACTATGCTAAAACTTTGGAATTTCACTTAATGGATGTCAAAAATGGGCTCGGGGCATCGAAATTAGCTTAGGAGGGTTTCCGAGAAAATTTCAAAAAAGTCAACACAGGGAATATTCTAGATTCGATTTAGGAAATGGGTCGGTCAGATCTAGGCTTGGATTTGGGTTTGGATTTTTTTTTCGACGGGTCGCCTGTTTCAACAAAAGAGAAAGCAAGAAAATCCTAGCTCCAATTAGGGCCAAAACTCAACCATTTTTAGCGTATAATAGTCAAATTGAAGCTCAGGAGATAAGGAGTAAGATTATACAATTGTGTTCTCTCGTGGTGGCCAGAGTTGGTCGAAAAAAGGTCTAAAACATGCGAACTTCGCCGAAATTTGGAAAATAGTTTCCTCGAGCTATTTTCTGTCATAAAACTAGTCCAAAACCACTTATCACACATAGATTTACACTAAACAACGAGAAATGTTCATCCGGATGCATTTTCGACTCACCTTCACTGAAAATTGTCAATCCTCATTGGAGAAATGGAGGTCAAGGTCTGGGTTGTAGTTCACAACCTGGGGGTCTTGAGCTTGGGTTCATACACGTTTTTGTCCTCATTTCAGGGCCTAAAAATGTGTGATGGTGTGAAGACTTGCCGGGGAAAATGGCAAGTGATGGTGGTTCGATATAGTTACAGAGGCGAGAAGAGAGTTTTTGAGAGAGGGTTTGTTAAAGATGAAGAGAAGAGAGAGGGCGACCAAGGGAGTTAGAGAGCTTAAGGGAGAAGAAGTGAGATGGCAGCAAGAGAGAGGTTAGAGAGTTTCTGGCATAGGACACAGGAGCAAGGGAAGGGTGATGTGTGGGCCCCACATAGCTCATAAAACAAGACACAAAATATCTTTAAACATGGAATTACGAATTCACTCTCGATATTGGTGTTTCGTAAAATCTTCATTATAACTCCAAATTCAATTCTGCTTGGGCTCACGCATCCGTATTAACGAGTACTTCGAGAATATGGTAAAATAATAGCTCATACGCGTTGCAAAATGACGATCAACGAAAGTCAACACTCCTGCTTCTAGGGACATTTTGGATTAATTCACATTTTTCAAATGAATAAAATCATTAAATTAGGGACGGGTTGTTACATGAAATTGATCTATCTATATATCTCTGACTTATAGATATGAGATGATAAAACATGCCAAAACCTATACCAAAAATTGGTTGCTGAAACATGGAAGAATTGAATCTTAGATCAAAACATTATGTATGGATGGTATGAACTGCCTAAACAAGAATTTTTGAACAGTGAACAACCAAGGCTTAATCACTACATCAAAAAATTTCCATTAATGAAAGATGTAAATCCACTGGAAAATAAAAAATACACATGCCAAATGAAGTGGTTGTTGCTATTTGCTACAATAACGACTCATTGGTTTAACTGAATAACAAAATAAAATAGATTTACATTTCTCTTTGTCTCAGGTCAATGGATTTTCTCAATCTATATGTAAACATAGAACCTATTTAGATATACTCGAATGACCCCTTCTCGTAATTAGAATGTATATATCCCTATTCCGATCTGCTGCAGTATGTAATGAACTTATAATCATGGAATCGACTTGATTATCAAATTATAGATTATAAGTTCATAACCCTAGCCCATTCCCATTCCCATATCACGTCCTGAATATGAAACAGATTTACAAAATACCCACTCAATTCATCCTATTTCATATCCAGGACGTGATATGATTCCTAAGAATGAATTCGATATGGATAGTTCCAATAAGATTTCATTCTTGAACAAAAATTTATTTTTTTATTTCATCTATTCCCTGACCAGAACATGGGGGGATACATGTTACACTATGATTTTGAATTAGAAGAGAGGTTTTAAGAAATGAAAATTTTATTCATTCTATCAAGAATCGAGTCGGATTTGGTGTATCATAAGGGATTTTCCTTTTCTGTAGGATTTAATAAAAAAACTATTCTTGGATGAGATGTTCAACTCCAGGGATGAATCGAAAAAGAAATCTTTATTGGTTCTACCTCTTATTTTTATGAAGAGAATGAACCTATTTATTGAAGGATCATAAAAAAAAAATGGGTCTGGACTTCCTACGGGAATGATTGGAAGATCCAAAATCCAAAATAGTGGTATTTGCTAACAACAACATAATGGAGGCAATCATTCAATATAGACTGATCGAAATCTGATTCAAATCTAATATAGCACCTATGGGTACATAAGAAATGTATTGAATCGATTTTTTTTAATGAATAGATCTAATTGCAACTTCGAATATGAAATTCAAAGGGATCAAATAGGAAATGCCCTCTTACTAAGACAACATAATGTTCTTGTAAATTATGGCCAGGTATATAAGTGTTAATTTCAAACCCAGAGGTTGAGTGTACTCTGGCAACTTTACGTAAGGTAGAGTTTGGTTTTTTTGGGGTGATAATGGGAATGTTGACAGATAAGTCAACCTTACTACCACTCAACAAAATTGTACATGAGATTTTCACCTCATATGACTCCTCGTTCAATTCTTTTGAAGTCATTGTAATTAATAGACTCAAATTAGTAAACAATCTTCGAAAAAAATGAACGAGAGTGAAATTGTGTAGAGTAAATTATTTGTTACATTTGGTGTACAATTTTTGTTCAAAAGGGGTGTATTTAGAATTTTTTATTTTTTATATTTTTAAAACCGTATGAGGTAAACATTGTTATTGCATATTAGGGTATATAAGCCACTTAATATTAAATATAATGTGGGGTGTAACAACATTATGTTTGTGGGCTAATAAAAAATGTCTTTCTATATTTATTTATCTTTATTTATATTTTTCTCTTGTAAGGATGCTTTGAGTGCAAACATGATTCTCTCCCACACATCACTTTTCATGAGTGAGCGGTTGAGGTTTAACAAAATCTTATTGATTAAAACTTTTTTTATTGATAGGAGAGCAAAACTCCTTAGAGTGCGATACCTGATCAAACATGGCCGTTTTTACCTTCATCATATTTGAAAAATGTCACAAACATAGTTTCCAAATAATAAGAAATTAATACAAGATTTTAGCACAAGGCTTGGGCTGTACACTTGATGTTAATACAAGATGCTATTACTGGAAATTGTCATTTGGAAAGTATCTATTTTTAGACGGGTTTCTGTTATTGTGATGTTTTGGTTCATTAATACATTAACATAAGTAAGTTTCTCTATTCATGATATTATGTTACTGAATTAAAACAAAGCGAGACTGTGAACCAATTACATGCAAGTTCTCCTACTTTTGTCAATGGATTCATACAATCCTCTCATTTATCACGCGACTTTCTTATCATCTGAGTGAATTTGATTCATTGAGGAAGGGTCCATTCCATTCCATATAGGACAAACTAATTCTCGTCGTGATTAAAACAATAATTATATATGCGGTGGTGAGATAAGCAAGCACGGCAGCCATCACTACATTACGACGAAAGTCGTAAGTGATCTGAAACAAGTCAAGTTCATCAATGGAAAAACAAGTCAAATTTAACAAGAGCAAGATATTAAGGCTAAATAATTGGACCCGCAACACTTTGATAAAAAAACATTCAGCAGAAAACAACCATCAAACACAAAAGCTCTACCCTGTAGCCCAAGAAAACATCACACAAGATATTCACAAGCTGAGAAAGAAGATTGGCGGGTGCGAGGTCGACGGGAATCTGAACCAGGACAAGTTCAGTGCTCCTATGCCTTGGATCGGCATCTATGTAGAAGCTGCATCCTTAGCCTGCCTCATTGCAATGGCTGCCGATGTTATCCATGGCATTCGACATTGGAAACTTTGGTTGTAGGAGTTTGAGACCCTCTTGTCTCACATTGAGCAACAATATTTTTTCATTAGCCTTTATATAGGCTTATTCCTTCTTCTTAGTAATTAGAACTTGGACCATTTGGAAATGGATTGAAAGCTTGGGCTTTATGGTTGTGTGGATTAAGCTTGAATATAATATAGCCTAAATACAATTAATATTAATTAATCAAGACAAGGGCCTTGGATATTTGCAATCACAGTATCCAAGTGAGATCATATTTTCTTCCATGAGCACAAGAGTGAGACGAAAATACTGTTCGAAAGACATAACTTTTACGCTAGTCTCTACCTTCTGTGATCAAGTTAGTATCATTGATATTCTTATATTAGTTTCTATATTTATGGTATAATTTCATTCTGCGCATCAAGTATTTTTGGTTAATAAAATATTAGAATTTCAAGTTCTATTTATTTCTGTTATTTTTTGTTTATTTCTGAATTGTTCTCCAACACTGGTTCCTTGCAGGTTCTTCTCTATCAATGCAACTACTTTGACCTGGATTGGTGTTGCAATTAAACTGTCAGTGAATCTCAATACTCCGATGCCTGGCGGTCAGGATCAGCTCGCAAAGCTCAGCAGTTCTGTCTTGATCTGCATAGTAATTGGTAACACCATGCCTTCTCTTGGAGTCATGAAAAATAAAGAAATGATGATGAATGCAATTGCTTTTGGAATTCTGGTTATTACTCTTATAGAGAATATTTGCATTCAATTAGCTTCTGGTGCAATCTTTGTTTTCTGCATGGAGCATGCTTTCATCATGTTCATCATGCTTGTTTTACTTATCATGATGAATTTCTCTGCGTTAACCATTCCCGTATGTAAACGACATTTAGAACACGAGTACAATAAAAGGTACCAATTAGCTCTAAAAGATGGCAGAGATGAAACAGGTAGACCAGTGGTTACCAAACTTAAAGAATTTCTTATGAAACATTGGATGATGGCTCATACCTCTAGTCCCCAGTTTGTAGTGGGGCGTTCAGCAACATGCACGGCTTCTGGAGCATTTTGTCTTTTGAGTGCCATGATTTTAGCAGAAGCTGTTGGAGCAGTTATGTTTTTATTTAAATGTTCATATATATATATATATTTATGTTTTGTTTTATTAAAAATATTAAGTATATAATTGTTAATTGCTATTAATTTTATCAGTTAATAAGGAGTAATTGGCATCACATAAATATATTTTGAGATTCCTTCTCTGTATAGAGAAGAAGAACAACTCTTAATCCATAATCCTTCCATAACCATTCCGTATTGATTTTTTCCCGTTTTGGATCTTGTCCGTTTTACTTTTTCTTTATGATTTCCAACGGTTTTGAACCTACAGTTTTGCACCCCAAATAAACTCCTACAATTTTGATTCCTTACGGTTTTGTAATCCCAACGTCTCTTTCTTTATTTAATACACACACATACACACACACACACATAAAAGTTAGGCGTATGGTAGAAAGTTTTAAAAAGTGGAAAAAATTAGAAGTTTTAGATATATTGAGTTAATAGCAACATATTGAGAGGGTATGAGTTCGAAGGTGGATTGTTTTATCCTGGGGACGACATGGTGTTTGTGAACTGCTTGCACACTTTGAGCAAAGCCGCAAAACGTATTAAAGAGAGCGACTTAGTTCGCGACTCATCCCAAGAATCATTCACCACTCAAGGCTTCTACATTTTTCGGGTAACTTCGTTCCTTTCTATTTCAGTTTTCAACAATTTTAAGACGAATTCAATCTGCCATGCATTATAAGGCAAACTCTGCTTCTCAGGCAAATCTTGTTGAAGAGCAACTGATTGCAATGATATCAGAAATCAACGTAGTTGATGGATCCGAGGGATGGTGGGTGGACACTGGTGCTTCTCGCCATGTTTGCTATGATCGTTCCCTTTTCAAGACCTATTCTGTGACTGAGGGAAGGAAGGTGTTGTTGGGTGATTTGCACTCAACTGATGTTGCTGGTACTGGAGAGGTGGAGCTGAGGTTCACCTCTGGAAAAACCATGATACTAAACGATGTGATGCACGCTCCAGCGATAAGGAAGAATCTGGTCTCAGGCTTTCTTCTCAACAAGGCTGGATTCACTCAAACCATTGGAGCAGATACGTATACTCTCACTAAAAATGTGGTTTTTGTGGGAAAGGGATATGCTACTGATGGGATGTTTAAATTGAATGTTGATGCTAATGAAAAATCTACTTCTACTTACATGTTGTCTTCTTTTAATACTTGGCATGCTAGACTTTGTCATGTTAACAAACGCTTGGTTAAGAACATGAGTAACTTAGGTTTTTTTTACCTAACTTATCTTTGAATGATTTTGAAAAATGTGAATATTGTAGTCAAGCTAAAATCACTGGAACTTCGCATAAATCTATCAATAGAGAATCTAAACCACTTGACTTAATTCATTCTGATACATGCAAATTTGATAGAGTGTTAACTAGAAATGGAAAACATTATTTTATTACCTTTATTGATGATTGTTCGAATTATTGTTTTGTCTATCTTATGAAAAATAAAAGTGAAGCTATTGACATGTTCAAAACTTTCTTGACTAAAGTTGAAAATCAATTTAATCGTAAGATTAAAAGATTTCGTAGTGATAGAGGACAAGAATATGAATCCACTGAATTTGTTAATTTGTTTAAGTCTCCTGGAATTATTCATGAAACTACTGCTCCTTATTTTCCTGAAATGAACGGTAAAACGGAAAGAAAAAATCGAACTCTTTGTGAATTGACTGTTGCTACTTTACTTAGTTTTAGAGCTGCTTCTTATTGGTGGGGTGAAATTGTGTTGACTATATGTTATGTGTTAAATAGAATCCCTAACTCAAAAATAAATATTTCTCCTCGCAAAATTTGGAAAAATAAGAAACCAAATGTGTTGTATTTCAGAACTTGGGGTTGTTTAGCTTATGTTCGTAAATTTGATCCAAAAAGATCGAAATTGGCTAGTAGAGCATATGAATGTGTTTTTATTGGTTATGCATGTAATAGCAAAGCATATAGATTTTATGATTTGAAAAACCATGTCGTAATTGAGTCACTTGATGCTGATTTTTATGAGAATAAATTTCCTTTTAATCTTCGAATTCTAATTCTTCTAAAATTTATGAACCTACTATTGTAGAACATAGTCAATCTGTATTAGAACCTAGGAAAAGTAAAAGAGCTTGAATAGCTAAAGATTTTGGGCCTGATTTTCATGTATATAACTTACAAGAAGATCCAATACAATTCAAGAAGCTTTAACTTCTTTAGATGTAGACTTGTGGCAAGAAGCTATAAATGATGAAATGGACTCCCTGGAGTCAAATCAAACTTGGCACTTGGTGGATCTTCCACCTGGTTGCAAAACAATAGGTTGCAAATGGATTCTTAAAAGAAAATTAAAACCTGACGGTTCAATTGAAAATTTTAAAGCCCGACTTGTTGCCAAAGGCTATAGATGAAGAGAAACTACAGATTTCTTTTATACTTATTCACCTGTGACTAGAATAACTTCTATTCATGTATTGTTTGATTTAGCTTCTATTCATGATCTTGTTGTGCACCAAATGGATGTTAAAACTGTAGACATCAAAATTTCGGTGAAATGAATGTTGACCAATAATTAAAATTTCAACGCTCACGTGTCACATAAATTTTACATGTAGCGTGTGACTCAACGAAAAATCGAAATAAATTGGAAAAGTCATCAAATAGGACACGTGTCAATACCTGGCAGAAATGATTTATTTCATCTGATTATTTAAATCCAAAAATCAAGTTTTGGAGTTCTATAAATAGGAAGCCAAGGCATTCATTTTAGAGGAAGAAAGAAAGAAGGAAATTTACATTACACCAAAACTTTGAAGCTTTGAAACTCTAAAGCTCTCAAGCAAATCTCGAAGGACCAAGAAAGCTATCTTCGTTCTTCGTCAAATTTGAAGAGAAGCGTTCATCATTCATCATCCGTTCATCCTAAGATCAAGCCCCAACGGCCCTTTGGATCAACAACCTCAACAAATCCACACATTCAATCGTTCTTCAAGATTAAGCCCAAAAGCCCTTGAAGATCTGCTCATCCATCAACCTTCAAGATCAAGCCCAAAAGCCCTTGAAGAAATCCATACACCCAGTCTTCAAGATCAAGCCCAAAAGCCCTCGAAGATCCGTTCATCAACTGTTCATCCCTAGATCAAGCCCCGACGGCCCTTTGGATCAACAGCTCATCCACAAACCCATACACCCATTCTTCAAGATCAAGCCCAACGCCCCTTGAAGATCCGTTCATCAACTGTTCATCCTTAGACCAAGCCCCGACGGCCCTTTGGATCAACAGCTCATCCACAAACCTACACCCTACGAAGATAGAATCAGAGGATCAAATTACAAAGAGATTGTAACCCCAAAATCATTAAACACAAAAAATATATTTTGTGCACGTATTCTTGTTTCTTGTTTCAGGAATTTTTCGTGTTTACAAATTTGGCACGCCCGGTGGGATATCTCTACCTCTCATCTCTATCCTCAAATCATCGAAAAACGCAAATGGCATCAAGAAAAGCTGTTCCTGCAATCAAAGCAAAGAACAAGAACATCATCGCCGCAAGTGGTGATATTTCGGGCATCATAACCCGAAGTAAGGCAAGAGCTCTTTTTGCTGCGGCTTCCGCCCCTGCATTAACTCGGTCAAAGGAACAAGAGCACTTAAGGTACGAGCCTGTAATCACCTTAGCCTCACTAAGGGCATCAAAGGGGGAAAGCCCGAGGAAATACTCAGAGTCCCTACTCTCCGACGCTGATTCGAGCGGCAGTACAACCATGCAAGTTATGACCACTGGAGCAACTTCAATCGAGGATCAGCTAGCTCAGATGAATGAAGCAATCGCAAAGCTCACACGGACTGTGGAAGAGAAGGACTTGCAGATTGCCGCACTTGTCAACCAACTAGATGCGCTGCCCGACGTGAAAGTCGACCCACATATTGGCCTATTAAAGAAAGAAGACGACGAAGAAGAGGAGCCACCAGTGGAGAAAGTTGAAGAGAAGCCGAAGCTAGACCAAGCAACAGCATTCATGGGATCTCTCTCTATCCAGCAGCTACAGGAGATGATCGCAAGCACTGTCAAGACACAGTACGAAGGAAGCTCGCATGACTCCGCACTGTACTCAAAGCCTTACTCCAAGAAGATTGATGCTTTGAAGATGCCAAGGGGTTATCAGCCCCCAAAATTCATGCAGTTCGATGGAAAAGGCAACCCGAAGCAACATGTCGCCCATTTCATTGAAACTTGCAACAATACTGGGACAGAGGGAGACTACCTCGTCAAACAGTTCGTGCGTTCGCTGAAAAGTAACGCTTTTGATTGGTACACTGACCTCGAACCTGAGTCTATCAACAGTTGGGACCAGCTAGAAAGGGAATTCCTCAACCGTTTCTACAGCACTCGTCGTACTGTAAGCATGCTAGAGCTAACCAGTACGAAACAGTGGAGAGATGAACCTGTCGTCGACTACATAAATAGATGGCGCTCCTTAAGTCTGGATTGCAAAGATCGGCTTTCTGAAACCTCTGCCATTGAGATGTGCGTTCAAGGCATGCACTGGGGTTACATTACATCCTCCAAGGCATAAAACCAAGAACATTCGAAGAGCTAGCAACTCGTTCCCACGACATGGAGCTGAGTATCGCTAATCATGGGAAAAAGGAGCCGATTACTAACTTCAATAAGGAGAAAGTATTCGCCCCAAATGTAGACAAGACCGGGAAGAAGCCCGCTAAGGAAGCTTTCACCGTCAACACTACCCCCATCAGGACCTCCTCAGCGCCCATCAAGACCTCCTCAGCGCCCATCAAGATCTCCTCCAAGAAGCAAGCGAAGGAGATAAAGACAAGTGAGCCTTCTCGTACCCAAGATAGATACAAGAGCACCTTGAGAGAGTTGGAACAGAAAACGTACCCTTTTCCTGACTCTGACATGGCTGCCATGTTAGATGACTTGCTGGAAAAAAAGGTGATTGAGCTACCCGAATGCAAGCGTCCTGAAGAAATGAATCGCACAAACGATCCTAGGTACTGCAAGTACCATCGTATTGTGAGTCATCCTGTTGGCAGGTGCTTCGTTCTCAAAGAACTCATCATGAAGCTAGCACAACAAGGGCAAATTGAGCTCGACCTTGAGGACACGGCCGCAACGCATACCACTACAATTGCGTTTGGATCGTTTAATCCTGTGCCTCTCCAAACGACACCTGACCGTTCCCGTGAATGCTCAAGTTGCACGGCACCTCCTACACAACCATCACTGGAGAAAAGCGACCAAGATACACATGCTGATGATGAAAAAGGATGGATATTGGTAACCTACAAAAAGACAAGGAAACTAAGACAACGAGTCATACAGCCAAATGTGGAACAAAGAAGAAATCACCTCGGCCGCAACAATGCGAAGCCTAAAAGAAACATAAAGCATAATAAAACAACATATGCTAGGGAACCTATGGAGCAGGAGCCACGCATTCCCGTTTCCTTGCATGAATACTTCCCGAATGATTTTTTCCAACAGTGCACTACTATGGCCTGTCACATGGTTGAAGTAGAAATAGAAAAGCCCTCAAAAGGCAAAGTTATCGCCACTGAGGTAGAAAAGACCCTTACACCTGGAGAAGGTCTGCCAACACACTTTAGCATCGAGGAAGCGCTACCATTGCCAAAAAAGATACGAAGAGCACTAGCAGCAGTCTTGGCAGGTCCCGACGACCACGAAGTGCAAGAAAGTAACGACGAAGGCTCGAAGCTTCAGCCACATGAATGTGTCACATGTTGTGCCACCCATGACGTAATTAACTTCACTGACGAAGACCTACTGTTGGGATCAAAGCCTCACAACCGTCCTCTCTTCGTTTCCGGGTACATAAGGGAATACAAAGTCAACCGCATGCTTGTGGACGGTGGGTCGGCCATAAACATCATGCCAAAATCAACAATGACCATAATCGGCATCAAGGTGAATGAACTATCCCTGAGCCGTCTGCTGATCCAGGGTTTTAACCAAGGAGGACAAAGGGCGATGGGCATGATCCGAGTAGAGATGACCCTTGGTGAGCTCAAATCAAGCACGATATTCCACGTGATTGATGCAAGAACTTCCTACAGCTTGCTCTTAGGAAGACCTTGGATCCACGCAAATGGGGTAGTGCCGTCCACCCTTCACCAATGCCTAAAGTTTTACCAAGAAGGAGTGAAGGTGATTCAAGGTGACACCAAGCCATTCACCGAAGCCGAATCACACTTTGCAGATGCCAAATTCTACATGGATGAAGAGACGGTACCCGAAGCCCTTCCGGAAGAGATCAAATCCACGGGCAGGGCAGCACCTAAAAAGCAGGAGTGGCAAGCCATGCCTAAAAAGCAAAAAGAGCAGGCCGTGCCATCTTCAAGCAAAGATGATGACGAGTTTGCTAAACCTGCAACAACCAAAGGGAGTAGGATGCCGTCAGAAGGACCGAATGCACCTATATTCCGGTATATCCCGATGTCAAGAAGAAAGAATGGTCAATCTCCATTCGAAACTAGAAAAGCCGACACACAGTGGCACACGGATAACGTGAAGTTGCTCAAGACGAATGCAGTTTTACCTCTGACACAGCTAGGGGGTGCTAAGGCCGCAAGACTACCACAAGGCTTCATAAAAGCTCTACCAAAGAAGGTGGAATCAAGCTTTCTTCCAACCAAGAGGACCGAGGAAGGTTTCGACCCTAACGCCTACAAACTCATGTCAAAGGCCGGGTACGACTTCGCTTCTTCTGCGGTGGCTGGAAAGAAGGTTTCAAACACTGTCAATGACGAAGAACGTAACCTCACCAAAACTCAAAAGAAGTTGAAGGAGCATGGTTACGGAGTTGACAACAACAAAGTCGGACTTGGTTTCACACCAAATGCACCTGTGATGATTTCAAGCCAAGCGAAAAACACTAGCACTCAATATGTCAGCATGAGCATTGAACAAGACCAAGAAGAGCCTAAACCCTCCCCTCGGACGTCGGTCTTCGATAGGATGAGCCATTCAAGCTCCAGAACTTCAGTGCTTAATCGCATTGGTGGTCAAGACCGAACCTCTGTCTTCAAGAGGCTTAACGTGCCGACATCCCAAAGCTCTGTTTTTGAAAGGTTGTTAAAGCTTAAGAAACAAAGCAACACAATTATCTCTCCTCTGCGACGATCAGCTTCAGAAAGATTTGAAGATAATGAGAAGCCTTTTGGAAAGAGGAAGACAACACCAAAGGGAGAAAAGCTCAATGGGTTAGGAGAAAAAGACGACGTTCGAAGCTTGATTCCTTCAAGGATGAAGCGCCAAGCAATCCTAGAGGTTGACATAAAAGGACCACTGAAGGTAAGGAGGTGCATCATCGTCCACACTGGCAAATCTTCATGCCAACAAACCCAAGAGAACGGCACTGAAGATGAAATCCCTAAGAAAGATGTCACTTCCGGCTCTTTCGACTCAAAGTCTTCACCTCAACCGCTGGGGGCATGCTCCAAAACCATGTCAGTCAAGTCAAGTGAAGATGAAGGATAGATTCATGTCACTCCGAAGAAACTGCACGTGAAACATATGTCTTGTCCACAAGTTCACCAATCGGAAAGGGGGCAAAGCAGCTACCGTCAACCTTCAAAGCTACATGAAAATGTTGAGGATGATGAAATTACAAAACAAAGATCGTTCATGCGGGATCTTTTCTTCCTCGAAGACGTCTTCAATTTCTCGATCAAGGCTCCTTGTTATGAAGATTGTGAGGAATGCATTTCTAAGATCGCTTCGAAGAAATTGGACAAGCAGCAACCATCTTGTCCACAAGTTTATCAGTCGAAAAGGGGGCAAAACAGCTCCTGTCAACCTCCAGAACAATGTGAAAGTGTTGGAGATAATGAAATTTCGACACAAAGATCGTCCATCCCCATCACAATGTGCGACCTTTTCCGAGAAGACTTCTTCAATTACTCGGTCAAGGCTCCTGCCTATGAAGATTGCGAGGAACGCCTCTCCCAGAACACCAGACAATCCTTATGCCAACAAGCTCGAGAAGACAGCACTGAAGAGGAGATCCAAGATGTTTTCCACATCATGGTTCAAGAAGGTAAAGAAGACGAAATCCCCGAGGAAGATGTCACTGCTGCACCGCCACAGCTCGAAGATGGGGGGCAAGCCACGATCGATGATCTCAAGGAACTCAACTTAGGTACAAGCAAGGAACCAAAGCCTATCTTCGTAAGTGCATTATTAAGTACAGATGAGATAGAGGAGTATGATCAGCTGTTGTTAGAGTACAAAGACGTCTTTGCCTGGACCTACAAAGAAATGCCCGGCCTAGACCCTATCATCGCTGTTCATCATCTTGCGGTTAGGCCTGGAACACGACCGATAAAGCAAACTCAAAGACGCTATCGATCTGAGCTTATCCCACAAATCGAGGTCGAGATCGACAAGCTAATCGAAGCAGGCTTTATTCGAGAAGTGCAATACCCCAAGTGGATCTCCAACATCGTCATTGTCCTTAAGAAATCAGGACAAATACGTGTTTGCGTAGACTTCCGGGACCTCAACGATGTTTGCCTAAAGGATGACTTCCCCTTGCCAATCATTGAAATCATGGTGGATGCAACCACTGGCCATGAGGCATTATCATTCATGGATGGCTCTTCTGGGTACAATCAAATTCGCATGGCCCTCGAGGACGAGGAACTAACAGCCTTTCGTACTCCAAAAGGTATCTACTGCTACAAGATGATGCCCTTTGGTCTAAAGAACGCTGGAGCTACGTATCAACGCGCAATGCAGAAAATCTTCAACGACATGCTACACAAAAACGTAGAATGTTACGTAGATGATGTGGTGGTTAAGACGAAGAAAAGATCAGACCACTTGAAGGATCTGCGAATAGTGTTCGAAAGGCTGCGAAAATACAACCTCAAAATGAACCCGTTAAAGTGTGCGTTTGGCGTCACCTCTGGAAAATTCCTCGGCTTCATCGTCAAGCACCGTGGTATTGAAGTAGACCAATCAAAGATCAAGGCCATTCAAAGCATGCCCGAGCCAAGAAACCTGCACGAGCTGAAAAGTCTACAAGGACGGCTAGCCTTCATCAGACGCTTCATCTCCAACCTCGCAGGGCGTTGTCAACCGTTTAGTCGCCTTATGAAGAAAGATGTTCCATTCGTATGGGACAAAGCATGCCATAATGCTTTTGAAAGCATAAAGAAATATTTGTCAAGTCCACCTGTCCTGGGGGCACCTGTGCCCGGGAAACCACTCATATTGTATATTGTTGCTCAGGAAAGTTCAATCGGAGCACTCTTGGTGCAAGAGAATGAATCCCAAAAAGAAGGAGCACTTTACTACCTCAGTCGAACTCTCACCGGCGCTGAGTTGAACTATTCCCCAATAGAAAAGATGTGCCTCGCTTTGGTGTTTGCCATTCAGAAACTCAGACATTACATGCATGCTTACACCATCCACTTGGTTGCTAAAGCCGACCCTGTCAAATACGTTATGACTAAGCCAGTCTTGACAGGGCGACTCGCTAAATGGGCTTTGCTTCTTAATCAATATGAGATCATCTACGTCCCAGCTAAAGCCGTCAAGGGACAAGCGCTAGCAGACTTCCTTGCCGATCATCCAATCCCGGCTGATTGGAAAATCTCAGATGACTTGCCTGACGAGGAGGTGTTCTACATCGACATCTTCCCGACATGGACGATGTTCTTCGACGGATCCGCACGAGCAGACGGAGCGGGGGCAGGAGTAGTATTCATGTCGCCACAAAGGCAAATACTACCTTACTCCTTCCAACTGAATGAGCTATGCTCCAACAATGTTGCTGAGTACCAAGCATTGATCATCGGGCTCCAAATGGCGATCAACATGGAAATCACAGCTCTTGAGGTATATGGCGATTCCAAGCTCATAATCAATCAACTCTTAACTGAATATGAGGTGAGGAAAGATGATCTCGTCCCATACTTCCGGCTAGCGACCCAACTGCTACAAAAGTTCGAAGCTGTGACACTAGAACATGTGCCAAGAAAGGAAAATCAAATGGCAGACGCTCTCGCCAATCTAGCCTCAAGTATGACACTAGGAAAAGATGAAGTTGCAGACGTGCCAATTTGCCAAAGATGGGTGATTCCGCTCGTTAATGAAATGTCACTAGATGATACAAATGTCATCTCAGTACTTCCAGTCGATGCTGAAGAGTGGAGACAGCCGCTGATCGACTACTTAGAGCACGGAAAGCTTCCAGATGATCTTAGACACCGTTCCGAAATACGTCGACGAGCACCTCGCTTCCTTTACTACAAAGGAACACTCTACCGACGCTCTTTTGAAGGAGTGCTCCTGAGATGCCTAGGTGAGGAAGAAGTTAATCAAGCCATGGAAGAAGCACATTCAGGTGTGTGTGGGGCACATCAGTCTGGACCAAAGCTACATTTCCAGCTTAAAAGAATGGGTTACTACTGGCCGAGCATGGTGAAGGACTGCCTGGAACACGCCAAAAGGTGCCAAGCCTGCCAATTCCACGCCAACTTCATACATCAACCGCCTGAACCATTACACCCTACAGTTGCTTCATGGCCGTTCGACGCATGGGGATTGGACGTTGTAGGACCAATTACGCCAAAGTCATCTGCAGGGGAAGCTTACATCCTAGCTGCAACAGATTACTTCTCCAAGTGGGCTGAAGCCATACCTTTAAGGGAAGTAAAAAAAGAAATTGTTGTTCGTTTCATCAAGGAGCATATCATCCATCGATACGGGGTGCCTCGCTACATTATCACTGACAACGGAAAGCAGTTCTCCAACCGACTCGTGGACGAGCTTTGCGACAAATACAAGTTCAAGCAGCACAAGTCTTCCATGTATCATGCTTCGGCCAACGGCCTCGCGGAAGCATTCAACAAGACGCTGTGCAACCTCCTGAAAAAGGTAATCGGCCGAACAAAGAGAGACTGGCATGAAAGAATAAGTGAAGCACTTTGGGCATATAGGACTACACATAGGACTCCTACCCAATCTACACCTTATTCTCTCGTATATGGCGTAGAAGCTGTTCTACCGCTCGAAAGTCAAATTCCCTCACTAAGGATGGCTATACAAGAAGGCTTGACTGATGAAGAAAATGCAAAGTTGCGCCTTCAGGAGTTGGAAGCGCTGGATGAGAGAAGGCTCGAAGCTCAACAACACTTGGAATGCTACCAAGCACGGTTATCCAAGGCATTCAACAAGAAAGTCCGCCCAAGGTCTTTCCAAGCCGGAGATCTCGTGCTGGCATTGCGTAGGCCTATCATTACAACTCATAAGACAAAAAGCAAGTTCACATCAAAGTGGGATGGACCCTACGTAATACAAGAGATCTACACCAATGGCGCCTACTTAATCATGGCAGAAGACGGGTTGAAGATCGGCCCCATCAACGGTAGATTTTTGAAGCGCTACTACCCCTAAAGCAAAAGCACCACGCTCCTGGCCCACAAGAGCATAAACTGTGTACGGCAAAATCATCAACAAAAAAAAAAAAAAAAAAAAAAAAACCATCACTCATTTTGAACTACGTTATGACTTGATCTCTTCTTTGGAAGAGTACGTAGGCAACTTGAAACTTCAAAACTTCAAGTACAGTCACATCAAAATAAATAAATAAATGTTTTATTAAAGAAAGTCAATTTTATTACAAAAAAAAAAAAAAATGCATATGTTACTATGTATTAAAAAAAAATATATATATATATATATTCTCTATCCAAAATAATAATAATAATAATAATAATAATAATAATAATAAATAAATAAATGTATACATGATAGAGTGGGTCTTTCTACACTTAAAATCCGTGCTGAATCAAGGAAAACATAAGTCGAGATCCTCAAAAAGAGGAGCCCAAATGCAAGGCTCATCCCTTCTCAAACACACATTGTTTTGAGCTTGCTGTACAAGGAGCTCTGCTTCCTCCCCCAGGCTCAGGCCCGGCCCTCAAAGCCTAATCCGCGTTTTCTGCTTTCTCCCCGCAATCTCATTGTACCTTCACAAGCAGCAGCTTTCTGATTCCCATCAAATCTGCCTTCCTTCAAGGCCAGTCTTTCTTACCTTCTTCCAGAACTCACCAACCCTCTCCGCCCAATCTCTCATCCGTTTTCTAAACAAAAAGCCCAAAACACTATGGAAGAAGAGGAAAACATGTCGCCACCATTTTGGCTCCAAGCCTCCAATTCTTTCCGGCAGTCCAACCATCGCAGCAGCCGCCTCGGCCGTTTTGCCTCCTCCGTTTTCTTCAGCTCCGGCGCTTTCGTCGCCTTGATCGTCATAGTTCTGCCGAAACAGCTGCAACGACAACAATGTTAGCAGTCCCATGTCGTACGATGTTTCTTCTCCGCAGAAATTTGAGAAGTCAAACCCATCAACCCCACGTCAGTGGTACGATCAGTATTCAGATCGGAGTCGGACGATCGATAATCAGAGCAGTGGTGCTACTAGTACGATGGACAGAGGAGTGAGGACCAGCAGCTCGTACCCGGATCTGCGTCAACAGGAACCTTCGTGGAATGTGGTTAGGGACGAACGATGGCGATCCCACGACGATACCCATGTGGCCGATGACACCCAGGAGGCCGGTTATCCGATTCTGGGTTCGGATCCGCAGCATCAGCTCCACCGCCCTCACCGGTCATGGCATGAAGAACCGGCAGAGGTTCTAGCACATGAAGAACCGGCAGAGGTTCTAGCGCATGAAGAACCGGCAGACGTTCAAACACGAGTAGGATGTGTACTACGGACCCAGAATATACCAGTAAACACTTTTGTGATCCTTGCGGAGCAAGTTAGTTCTTCACACGCACAGATTCAGGTTATTCAACCCGATCTTCTTAGTTCTTCACACGCACAGATTCAGGTTGTTCATCAGGAAAACAATCCCCCGCAGCCATCGTCTTCTCCAAATCAAGGATATTTGTTTGAGGGGCATTTGACGGTGGATCGGGAGCCGCCGCAGCCGCAGTAGCTGGTGCAGTCAAATCTATTGACGGTGGCCATGACGGGAATCGGGTCCCGGAAACAAAGAGAACTCGGAAAGCGCGGTGAATCTGCTTCAGTCACTCGTCGACAACCTCGACAGCGTTTTGCCGCCGGGGGTTTTGGATGACGTGAGGGCGGCTCCAAGGATCCCGCCTGCGAGCAAACAGGTGGTGGCCAATCTCCCGGTGGTCACGGTCACGGAGGAAGTGTTGAAGAAGCTCGGAGAGGACGACGGACATGGTTAAAGAGGAAAGAGAAATGGCTGGTAGTGCTTGACGTAGTTCACTATGCCGTTTACATGCTCAGTATCTTCGACATCTACTTCAAGTCCTTCATTGTCCACAACATGGATCCTGTCACCTTTCGCTTCTCAAGTCACCATCTCTGTTCACCATAGCTTTCCTGTGCAGGGGGAGTTGGGTGTCTTGAGAAATTCTCCTCGATTTCATCCTTGCCGTCTCTACCGCAACGGATGTGCTTGAAAGGTAGGAGATAGACGCATACTGCGGTGATAGCTGCCATTGGGGTGAATAAGCAGAGAACGCAGAGAGGCTTCAGTGGTGGAGGAGCAAATGGAGCTCAAACTCCAACAGTAGCTTGTTCGCTGCCCGTCAACGCCTCCATCGATTGCAGCAGCAACCATCCTTGCCGTCTTTGCCGCTGTCGACTCCTCCCGCGGAGTGTCCCTTCTTCATCTCCACCGATGGAGACATTTGCAGCACTACAAAAAAAAAAAAAAAAAAAAAAAAAAAACACAACGGAGATCTCACCAAAACGCAGCGACAAATCCACCAAGCCCCGAGCCATCTCCGTCTTCGTTGAGCTCTTCGTCCATGCTCTCCATTCTGCCCATCTACCCCAGTAAGATCTTCATGCTGCTGTATGGGCAGTTTGTCTTTCTCTAAGGATGAGCAGCGTGGCCTTCTCCCTTCGATCATTGATCTCCTCACAGCTGTGCTCCATCTTCAGCTCTCCAAACTCCATAGCCGCAGCAACAGCATCCACTAACTACCTCAAGCTCCTCACTCCGGGCACCGTGGTCAAAATCGGCGAAGAACTTCAGTGACCGCTGTCAAACGACTAGCCGATCGTGAAGCTCGACGCTTTGCACTACCTCCAAGCTCGACTCCAGCTCTTTGTCCGTCTTCGTCCTCCTCTGCGAGCCCTCTCCTTCTACCGATCAGCTTCAGCAGCACGGACACCCCTTCCTCCTCCGTCTTCTCTCGAACTCGGCCTGGGTTTTCACCCACAAACCTAGCCTTGCAGAGCACCATATATATATAAAAAAAATAATAATAATAAAAATAAAAATAATAATAAAAATAAAAATAATAATAAAATAAAATAAAATAAAATAAAATAAAATAAATAAATAAACAAAATAATAATAAAGAAGAAAAGTATTGATGCTGCCGGAGAGCAATTATACAGAAAGAAAAAAAAGATGATGCATGCTACTATTAGCAAGTCAAAAGAAAAAGGAAAAGAGGAAGCAATGATGAAGGTAAAAAAAATAAAAAAATAAAAAGGCAGTAATGATGATGTTGGGAAGTAATAATGATGTTGGGAAGTAATGATGAAGGTAAAGAATAAAAAATAAAAAATAAAAAAAAATAAATAAAAATAAAAAAGAGAAAAAAAAAGGTTATGGGATGGTGCACGGCATCATTTAAAAGTTTGAAAAAAAAAAAAAAAAAAAAAAAGAAATAACACATCTTGGAGATATATATGTTTTATCTGTATTTAGCACAATACACTCAATAAAATAAAGCACGTCCATTGATCTCCGAGAAATTACAAGTGCGTAAAAAAAAAAAAAAAAAAAAAAAAAAAAAAAAAGATGGAGCTTTCAAAGGTTGTTCACGTGAAGCCCCACTATTTGGCAAAACTCCAGGAGCTGGAGGCATCGAAGATAGATCATTCGAGGCCTCAATACTTGGTGGAACGCTAGAGGACCCAGGAAAAATGTGCCTCTGGAAGAAAGCCGAAAGCCTTTGACGGTCACATTGGATTCGACCTTCAGATTCTTGCAGCTCATGAAGCTTCCTCTTCATGCCCATCGAATAGTTATTTGCAAGCACATGCAAACTTCTATTCTCGTGCTTAAGCTGTTTGATCTCTTGCTTAAGAGTTTCCACCTCCGCCATCAATGATTCCACTTGACGGGATCGAGCAAGTAGGCGTTGGCCCATGTTGGACACAGAGCCTGCACACTGAACACTGAGAGCGAGGGACTCTTGAACGGCCAACTCATCGGACCGTCTTGAAAGCAGCCTACTATCCTTAGGAGTGAGGAGGTTCCTAGCTACTATCGTAGCTGTTGTTGCATCCTTCATCACAGAATCTTCACCTGTCAAAGGGCCATTAGAAGATAAGAAAGAAGGGCACCATACATTTACCTGACGCGGCGCACTCGGATCACTGCTGAGACTCAAATCTAAGCAAATGTTAGACGGGTTAGCCATTGTCAAAGGGTTAAAAGAGAAAGGTGGATGGAGTAAAATCAGAAAGGGCCGAAGACGATTTTCACAAACGAGCAATCTTCAAAGTGTGCATGTTAGAGGTGATCGATACCTCTATAAAAAGCCAAGGCGACACGACCACCGATTCAAAAAAAAAAAACCGGATTTTCCTGCGTGAAGTTCGGCGACGCTTTCGCGGCTTTTCAGATAACGCGTTCAACTTTGTCAAAAGATCTCTGACAAAGTTGAAAACACGTGAAGGTTATTATCCCAACTACGCGCCTTTGCCAACAAGCGTGGTGACAGAGCCGCACCCGTGACTATTTTTTTTCGAAGGGGCGCTCGCTCAGAAATCGAAGAGACGTTTGTCGACAAGGGTAAAAGAACAGTACCACCACTTGCTATTGGGAAATCCCTATATATGTCGACCTTCATCTTTATGGCAAGGGAGACCTGAAGAAAATGCCCAACTCTTCCTCACCTCTGAGGGCGCACTCCCAGCAAAGCCTCTTGAAATACTCAATTTTTTCTCCCCCAAAGAAGATACCAGATACCTGGAGTACAGATGACCCAGGAGGAAACGGTAGATCGAAGCATGTGGAGACAACCACAACAAATACATGTGCTGATTCATTCGCCGTTTCTTCAAAAGCAAAGGTATCTCATATCATCAAGGTCTAAAGCAAAAGTATCTCATATCATGCTCTTTCCCTATCTTTTCCTTTGCCCTTGTTATTACTCGCATGGCAAAGTAAACGAAAGCAATCAGCCGGCACTTGGAGTCAGTCTTCCGATCTGGAACCGACTGCCTGGAATCCATTCCCTGGTTGCTTACCTAGCGTTGCTCTCGAGTAGTCATCTTCAACGGTTGATACACTTCCAGAGAAGGGACCACTTCTGCAAAGAGGAGCAAGTAAGGCAAGTGAAAATGATACGTTGAAGCATGTGGAGACAAGCAACAACTGCATATGCTGAGCTATCCTCTAACCCTCTTCAATACGAATTGGAGAGATTGAACAAAGAAACAGATAAAAGGAGTAAGCTCAGACCTTTGGGGAGACCAAAAGAATCCTGCTGCCCAGTTCAAGAGTAGCACAAAGGAAAATCAACGATTGGAGGAAACCAAAAGAATCCTCCAGCCCAGTTCAAGAGTAGCCTGTGGAAAATCAACGATTGGAGGAAACCAGAAAATCTTCCAGTCGAACTCAAGATCAAGCCTCGACGGCCCTTAGGTTGACATCTATATTAAGGGACTTCAAAACGCATCTTCTACACGTGACAAGCACATGTCTACGATGCGCCTTGAAGTGGGGGCATTTGTAGACATCAAAATTTCGGTGAAATGAATGTTGACCAATAATTAAAATTTCAACGCTCACGTGTCACATAAATTTTACATGTAGCGTGTGACTCAACGAAAAATCGAAATAAATTGGAAAAGTCATCAAATAGGACACGTGTCAATACCTGGCAGAAATGATTTATTTCATCTGATTATTTAAATCCCAAAATCAAGTTTTGGAATTCTATAAATAGGAAGCCAAGGCATTCATTTTAGAGGAAGAAAGAAAGAAGGAAATTTACATTACACCAAAACTTTGAAGCTTTGAAACTCTAAAGCTCTCAAGCAAATCTCGAAGGACCAAGAAAGCTATCTTCGTTCTTCGTCAAATCTGAAGAGAAGCGTTCATCATTCATCATCCGTTCATCCTAAGATCAAGCCCCAACGGCCCTTTGGATCAACAACCTCAACAAATCCACACATCCAATCGTTCTTCAAGATTAAGCCCAAAAGCCCTTGAAGATCTGCTCATCCATCAACCTTCATGATCAAGCCCAAAAGCCCTTGAAGAAATCCATACACCCAGTCTTCAAGATCAAGCCCAAAAGCCCTCGAAGATCCGTTCATCAACTGTTCATCCCTAGATCAAGCCCCGACGGCCCTTTGGATCAACAGCTCATCCACAAACCCATACACCCATTCTTCAAGATCAAGCCCAACGCCCCTTGAAGATCCGTTCATCAACTGTTCATCCTTAGACCAAGCCCCGACGGCCCTTTGGATCAACAGCTCATCCACAAACCTACACCCTACGAAGATAGAATCAGAGGATCAAATTACAAAGAGATTGTAACCCCAAAATCATTAAACACAAAAAATATATTTTGTGCACGTATTCTTGTTTCTTGTTTCAGGAATTTTTCGTGTTTACAAAAACAACTTTCTTAAATGGTGAATTAGAGGAAGAAATATATATATGGATCAACCAGAGGGTTTTATTATTCTAGGACAAGAAAATAAAGTTTGCAAGTTAGATAAGTCACTTTATGGATTGAAACAGGCCCCTAAAAAATGGCATGCGAAATTTGATAGTTTGGTTACTTTAAATGGTTTTAAAATAAATGAAAGTGACAAATGCATCTATTATAAGTCTGAAAATAACATATGCACTATAATATGCCTATATGTGGATGATTTGCTCATTTTTGGTTCGAATATTCATGTTGTGAATAATGTCAAATCTTTGTTATGTGCTAATTTTGATATGAAAGACTTGGGTGAAGCTAGTGTAATACTTGGTTTGAAAATAACTAGGTCCAAACATGGGTTTTCTTTAGATCAATCTCACTACATAGAAATTTTTTTAAGAAAGTATAATTATTTTGATTGTAAACCAGCTTTTACTCCTTATGATCCTAGTGTAAAATTGTTCAAGAACACTGGTGACAGTGTTAGACAATATGAGTATGTGAGTATTATTTGTAGCCTTCGTTATGCTACTGATTGCACTAGGCTTGATATATCTTATGTTGTAGGAGTTTTATGCAGGTTTACTAGCAGACCTAGTTTGGAGCATTGGCATGCTATAGAGAGGCTTATGAATACCTTAAAAGAACGATGAATTTCATATTACACTATGAGAAGTTTCTCGTTGTCCTAGAAGGTTACAGTGACGCTGATTGGAATTCTCTTTCAGATGATTCTAAAGCCACTAGTGGATATATTTTTAGTATTAGTGGTGCGGCTGTGTCATGGAAGTCTAAGAAATAGACTATCTTGGTGCAGTTTACTATGGAGTCAAAATTAATAGCACTAGCTACAGCAAGCAAAGAAGCAGGATGGTTGAGAAACCTACTGTCAGATACCCGCAGGATGGTTGAGAAACCTACTGTCAGATACCCCTTTATGGGAGAAACTGATTCCAACAATTTTGATCCATTGTGATGGCACATCGGTAATAGCTAAAGTGCATAACCGTTATTATAACGGGAAAAGGCAACAAATAAGTCGTAAGCACAACACTGTAAGAGATTATCTGTCTAATAGAGCTGTAAGAGTGGATCATATACTGTCTGAAGAAAACTTGGCTGATCCTTTGACGAAAGGACCAGCACGAGAAAAGGTTTGGAAAACCTTGAAAGGGATGGGACTAAAGCCGTTAGAAAATTGAGTCCTTTGTGATGGAAACCCAACCTATAGATTGGAGATCTTAAGAAATAGGTTCAAAGGGTAATAGGTAATAACAAGTCGCAAGTGATATAAGTGTCTTGCTAATTTTAATTTGGAATATTATTCCATGTCCATCCCTAAGAAGCATGACATCCTGAAGCGTTTTTAGGTTGAAATATTTTTTCTCTTAGTAAGGTCTATACTCTATGTTGAGTGGGATATCTAGCTACAGGAATATCCTTGATAGTCTTACCTATGAGAATGTGGAAGTGAGGCTGCTTTCTATGAAATCTTGAGCAAGTTTGTAAAGCGTTCACTATACTGGGATACAACACATGGATGTAATGTGCTGGCCTTTTGAACTTCACCTTAATAAAGTTGTGTGTGCGTGGTGTTGTCAGAGATAGAGTTCAAAACTGTAAGTTACTCTAGTATAATCTGGATCACTAACACTATGTACAGGTTCAAGTTGAGAAACACCTTGACTTATGCATAGCTTTATGATATGTTGCTTGATATACAGTTTTTAAATAAAAACAAGTGGGGGATTGTTGGAGCAGTTATGTTTTTATTTAAATATTCATATATATATATATATATGTTTTGTTTTATTAGAAATATTAATTGTTAATTTCTATTAACCTCATCAGTTAATAAGGAGTAATTGGCACCATATAAATATGTTTTGAGATTCCTTCTTTGTATAGAGAAGAAGAATAAGTCTTAATCCATAATCCTTCCATAACCATTCCGTATTGATTTTTTCCCATTTTGGATCTCGTCCGTTTTACTTTTTCTTTATGATTTCCAACGGTTTAGAACCTACAGTTTTGCACCCCAAATAAACTCCTACAGTTTTGATTCCTTACGGTTTTGTAATCCCAATGTCTCTTTCTTTATTTTGTAATCCCAATTAATTTAGTAATTAATCAAGTAATTTGGTAATTAATCCCAATTTGAAAAGAATAATTGGGAGTTACCTTATGGGTGAGGATTTGATGAGGAGTGATGACAGGGTTTTGAATAAATATCATTTTGATCACCTTTGACTCTTCCTTGATTGAGCCGTTATTGTCCACTGCTTGCGCATGGGAATCCCGGTGTGCCTCGAGGGTAATTTTTCCTTTTTAACCCAAAAGTTCATATGTCGCCTCCATAATTTTCTTGATTATTTTGGCTCCACAAAGAGTACAAATCCTTAAAGCCTAGCAAAGTTCTCCAAATTGATCCTCTTTAACCTAATGGGCAAATAGCCTTATTTATTGTACTACAAGATAAAATTCTACCAAGAAATGGTCTTAGAATAAAACTAGGAAACATAATAAAATAATAAACTAGCAAATAAAAGGTTTCCTATTTAAAGTCAAATTCGGACTTCTCAGAAAAACAGACTTTTGACTGACCAAAGGAACTCCAATTTGATCCCAAAAGGTCTATTTGAAAGCTTAAGATGTCCCCAACAAATTCTCAGAAGGAACCTTCCTCAAAATATCCAAAAACGTCCAAGAATGTCATTCTGGGAAAGTTGTGCGTTGGACCTTCTTTTCTTCACCATGGTCAACAGGCTTGGTAGAAAAATCTGGAATTTTGATACAATCGTCTTGAAAGATTCACGGACTTCCTTCAATCGTAATCACTCCAAAATTCATCCGTTTGATTATTTTATGATCAAGAGTAAGTCGCATATCCTACATTGAAAATACATAACAAAGTATCAAAATTCTACTAAAATAACCAATAAATTGTAACTAAGAATAGGGTAAAAACATATGGTATAATATCGACTCATCACACCACCAAGCTTATAACGAGGCCTTCGCTCACTTCAATGTCCGTTGCTCTTCCTCCCCCACTCCCCTACTCAACCTTTCAATTATGACCTTCACTTCTATGATCAGCTCCATAACCAAATCCACTGTGAAAAACATAAAATGAAATGGTCCCCTCTCTCTCATTTTCTCCAAAGATTGAAACTTTGGATTTTGTTTTCTTTTTTGATTGAATTGGAGTTTTTGGTTGTTTAAGGTACTTTAAGGAGCACGGGTAGCTTTGAATTTATTCAATTTCGCTTGATTTTAATTGAATTTTGCTTTGTTTAATTTTCACAGGTATATTCGTACTTTCATATCAAATTTTTGTCATACTTACCATAAACTTAAAAGGAAGACTTTAATTTTGTACAGGTCCAAATTTTGGTTATTTTCCAAATTTCCCAGCGGAATCATCTCCTACTTCTTTACCAATGTCTAAACCCCTCAACATTAGGTGAGATGCTAATAAAAATGCCTTTCTTGTTGCAATCCTATTAGATTAGGGATGTGATTGTGCAAATCCTATCATATCTAGGATATCCTTAGTAGATTCTATCATATATCTTAGGCTAGATATTATCCTGTTAGAGTTGTAATCCTATTGGGGTAAAGAATTTACCTTCTCTATGATAGGAGCATATTTATGCGACTTAATTGGCTTGTTCTCATGCATTTACGTTGTGTTTCTTTAGTTATTTTAGTCCTTTATGCCATTTTCGTGTGTTTCTAGGTTCATATGGCTAAGGAAGCAAAAAGGTGCATTTTGGAGCAAAATTGGGCTTGGAATGGATAGCTTATGCTTGGAGCCAAAGTGTTGGACGAAATTGAGGCACTTTAGGACACAAAACCAAGACCCTAGCCCAATTACATAGCCCTTGCCGTGGGCTTAACCCTATTTCCCTTCCCTTGCCATGCAAGGGGGAGCAATTTAGGTCCATTTTATGCACTTAAACCCTAGCCCAATTACACACCATTGCAGCCATTTCCCAACAATGTCGTGCACATTCACCACCAATTCAGCCACATGCACTTATTCCTCCATCATTGCACCACCAATGCAGCCACATGCACATTCATCCATATTGTCCACACCTTGCCGTGCTTCCCCTTAGCAATTCCAGCATTCCACCAACTTTTCCTAGCTGTTTTTCACATGCAACCCCTCACTCTTTAATCATTTCCAACCTAGCAGCCCCTTTAATCATTCATCCTAGCTGCCATTAACATGCTCTCCCATCCATTCTCTCCCTATAAAACCATGCAATGCATTCATACAAACCATTCCATTCACCACAAAACAATCACACAACACACCAACACAAAACAACCATCCTTTGTGCCGTGCATCCCCTTCCAATTTCTGCACCTTTTCTCCTCCTTCCCATCCCTCCAAAACACTATCCTACCACCACACATCCATTCCTCCATACACCTAAAGCCCTAAAAATTTCCTTAGACCTTGTGCCACAACAAAGAGGAAGAGAAGAGGGCCTAAACGTTCATACAATTCAAGTTTGAGTTGTTGGAATGTTTAGGTGTTTCTTTGATTTCAATGTTTAATTTCAATTCTCTTTGATTGATAACTTATTTATGTATGTTTATTGAGAGTGCACGCTTAATTTTCATGCATGAATATGACGCTAGAATATAAGTGAGTTTCACCTAATAGTTATGAACTTATATTCACAAGTAGTGGAGGTTGCTTATAAACAATCGCGTTAAATGAATTCTTGGCACTAGTTTCATGCTCATCATAGTAACGAATGCCTCGTCAACACTTATAGTTTTCATGATGCTTAATGATCTTTGATTGTATCTTTATTGTGCTTTTCACATAAAGGACTTTTGGAGAATGTTGTGAATTGCGTTGCGCAAACCCATCCAATTCATTAACTTAAAGGAGAACTTGACGGTTAATTTAAGCGGACCTAATTAACCCGGGGTGTTGAGTTTCATAATTTATCGAAAGACCAACTGAAAATCATCTTGTATGCAAGTGTAACATGTGTGGAGAAGAACCCCTTAGCTATTCCATCATCCATATTTTCATCACATTCATATTTACATTTTGCCCTTAATTATAATCTGTCCATTTAATTTAATCTCATCCAAACACAATCCCCCCATATTTTGTTAAGTCTTAGTCATTATAATCTGTCTTATTTTGGTTTTTTTAAGTATTTGGAGTCACAAACACCTTTAAATTCGTCCAAATCTGCCTAGTTTACATTCTTGTTTTGTTTGTTGATTTTCGTACAAAACCAAATTCCCAATTGTCTTAGAGTATCTAATTGGTTCAATTATGTTTTAGATTGTGTTTTTAGCTCATTTTGAGTCTTGTGAACTTGTTTCGAGTTTTCTTTAAGTGAGTTAAGTGTTTTAAAGGTTATTTTTATTTCTTTGAGTTAGTTTAAAGTGTTTAGCACCCCTAGTTAATCCCTGGTTAGAACGATCCCTACTTACTTCATTACTACAATTGTCACAAATAGGGTTTAATTTGTGTGCGTATAAATCTCGCATCACTCTACTAATATAAATAAAGGTGCAATTAGGTGACATAACACACACCTCACAATTACACATCTGTCCCCTCTCTCTCTCTCTCTCTCTTTGTGCCACACCCCTCTCTCTGTCCTTTATATTGTTTAATAAATTAGGCATACAACACGTTATCAAGACGCTCTTACTAGAAGCATGAAAACATTCTCGATGATGCATGAACCCCCTATATTTATATTTTCTTTCTGATAAACACACACACACACACACACACATTTATGCAATACGCAATTATGTTATGTGGAATTTGTGAGTCAAACAATCTAAAGAAATTAGAAGCAATTAGGGTTTTCCAAACCTTATATGTCATTTTGACTTTTTAGTCGCAATAATACATTGGCATATATGAGTTTATCTCTTCATGACATTACATATTGAATTGAAAAGCCACATGGCAACGAAAGTTAGAGCTAAATTCCAAGGAAGGTCGTAAGGTATAAAACTAGAACCAAGATTTTGAAGTTTCGTATCTTGGTCTGCATTGCCATTCAATATTTCTTGACCCACCATTGGCCAAACCACTTGGGAAAATATTCCACCATAATTAAGGCGGTTAAGTCTACTCTCATGCAAACTCCTGGCGATTCTTTCATCTGACCGTAGACTAGAGCCAATCCATTGAACTGAAAAGTAATTTGGCCAACGGATTCACACAATCCTCTCTTTTATCACACGACTTTTCTTATCATCTGAGTGAGTGTGTTTCATTGGGGGCCCCCCTCCATTACATATAGGACAAAAACTAATCCTCGATCTAATCAGGATTAAAACCTAATAATTCTATATGCTATTATTGTTACCCAACACTCATCGGGGGGTGGTGACATAATAAAGCACGCCAGCCATCATTAAATTAGTCATTAAGTGGTCTGAAGCCGGTCAAGTTCATCAATGAAAACAAGTCAAATTTAACATAGTCAAGATATTAAGGCTAACAAAGTGGACCGGCAACACACACAATCATAACGCAAACGCTGCTCAAGAAAACATCACACAAGATATTCACAAGTTGAGGAAGAAGATGGGCGGCTGCGACGTCGACGGGAATCTGAACCAGGACAAGTTCAGTGCTCCTATGCCTTGGATTGGCATCTATGTAGCAGCTGCAACCTTAGCCTGCCTAATTGCAATGGCCGCCGATGTTATCCATGGCTTTCGACATTGGAAACTCTGGTTCCCTTGCAAGTTCTTCTCCATCAATGCAACTTCTTTGACCTTGATCGGTGTTGCAATTAAACTGTCGGTGGATCTCAATACTCCGATGCCTGGCCGCCAGGATCAGCTCGCAAAGCTCAGCAGTTCTGTCTTGATCTGCACAGTAATGGGTAACACCATGCCTTCTCTTGGAGTCATGAAAAATAAAGAAATCATGATGAATGCAATTGCTTTTGGAATTCTGGTTATTACCCTTATCGTGAATATTTGCATTCAATTAGCTACTGGTGCAATCTTTGTTTTCTGCATGGAGCATGCTTTCATCATGTTCATCATGCTTGTTCTACTTATCATGATGAACTTCTCTGCTTTAACCGTTCCCGTATGTAAACGATATTTAGAACACAAGTACAATAAAAAGTACCAATTAGCTCTAAAAGATGCCAGAGATGAAACAGGTAGACCAGTGGTTACCAAACTTAAAGACTGTCTGATGAAACATTGGATGATGGCTCATACCTCTAGTCCCCAGTTTGTGGTGGGGCGTTCAGCGACATGCACGGCTTCTGGAGCATTTTGTCTTTTGAGTGCCATGATTTTAGCAGAAGCAATGCTTCGGAGTTACTTGATGCCCTGGTCATTTAGATTTTGCAGCGGCAAGTCTGACTACAAGTGGTCAACCACTTTGGTTCTTACTGTGCAGACCACTGCAGTAGCAGTTGGTACAATCGGTCCTGCATCAAGATGGTTCACTGCCATAAATTTCAGATGCGCAAAAAGAGGAAACAAAAGCTACAGAGAAGAACTTAAAGTAGAAAAGTACTGGACCCAGGGACTGTTAGAGTTGAAAGAACGCCCTTTATCAATGAGAATCAGAAATAGGCACTGCAGGAAACTTGTTTACGGCACAAGAAACAAACTTTTAGACTTGTGTATCTCAATGCAGACGGGCAATGTCATAGTGAGTAAGGCCATTCGGCTTATTTCCATCTTCATTGTTAGCAAGATATTGTTATGCTGCGACTTCTGCAAACAGAGGAAGTCCAATGTCAACACTATTTTTAATGATTCGGGGACAGAGTCACAGCCAAACCCAAGGCTAGATCTTAGCCGGTACGTTCTGCATCTTGAAGGTGAGGATGCATTGGTGCACCACATGATGAGAAGCAACTATGATGCTACCGATCATTGGTTTCGAAGGGGAAAGAAGCTAGAGCCTAAATATATCATGAAACTGTTAAAGAAATCAACACTTTCACAAGGATTCAAGGGAGTTGCCAATTTTGACAGTGAACAAGTTCCCTCTCTAGACATGGAAGAACCACCAAATTGTTGGGCACTACCTGTCGTGACACTTACAAGTATTGCTCTTGCACTTTCAAACATCAGCAGTAGTTCAATTGAAGAGCTGATAAATGGTGTTCACGAAGGGCTCATGTACATAAATTTTATTGAAAATTACCTGGATGGTAAAGAAGATGTCACCAATGTCAGAAAGGCAGCAATTACAGTGTGGCAAGGAGTTGATCTCTATCACAAATGGCTAGATGTGGATCTCCGTAAAATGTCACCTGAGGGGAAGAGCTCAAAGGAAATACTTGAAGGACTTGCTGAGACTGCAAAGTTTATATTTGAAGAGTCTAGAAAGAAGCATATGACTACGAATGCATGTTTAAGAGATAACCCTTCAAAATGGCCTGTTAGAGAACTGGCTGCTAATTCCATGTATAGGATAAGTCAAACTATTCTGATGAATTATGAAGGCAGCATCAACCAGACAGGTGAGAGATTATTCGAAGAGCTGAATGTCATGATTTCGGACATAATGGCTGCTTGTCTCACTAATTTACGTCTAGTTATAAAGAGGAAGTGTCTGAGCATCGGCATTGAAGAGAGGGAGGAGGGTGTGCGGCATGCAGTTTACATTCTTGGCAAAACTGAAAACATTTTGAATATTCTAGACCATAGAATTCCCCCAAGTATGGACCTGCACCAAATTTCATGCATTGATGAGTGGCGTTCGTTGCACAAGGACAGTCCCTTGTACTTCCCTTCTCCATCTCCATCAGAGGGTGACGAAGCCTCTTCTCTTTCAAGTGACTTCTACCTGGTGATTGACTAGAATTAACAACAGTGGTCATGTTAGAACATAACGAGTTGAAGCTACTTTCAAATTTTTCTTCACATCTCTTTTAGTGGGTATTCGAAACTAATATATGTAATAGACATTATTGATAGCGGCAAACAAAACTGTAGGGCATGATCTTATCTTTTTTCTGAATGGAACCCCCTTCCCGTGATGAATTACTCTTGTCACTGAAAAAAAAAAAAAAAGATACACTTACTCGATCGTTCGTTTATTTTGAGTTTCTTGGTTATTGCTGCTATCGGGGCACGAAGCCTAGTATGAAATGTTCATTTATGGCACAAATGACGAAGCCTTAGTTTATTGAATCGAAATTCTAGTAATTATTCTAATCTGTAGAAGCACCACATCCTGTTTTTGTTAAATTCTTGCTTTGACGAACAAAGGCTGCTAATTTGTTTTTGGGTTTTTCTTGTATTTGGGATTTGTTACGCTCTCCTTCTGTATTGTAATTTTGAGTTGCTCGTAGTTTGCAGATGTCAAATTCTGTCAGGATTGAAGGTTTACTTGGCATTTTACTGTTATGAACTGTGTAAAAACATTCTATTTTTTTATTTTTTTTTAAGTGCGCGATATCATTAATAGTAAGAACGTTTGGGACAAACCAGAACAATTACAAAATGGCTTCTTCAAAAAGAAAACCAGTTACAATTCGAAACTGAAAAGAGAGCAAATCTAGTGTGACGATGAGCGGCACCATTAGCTTGGAGAAAAACATGGGTAGAAAGAGCTCCAGTGATTGTGGACAAAAGCACCTTAGAATCTTCAATAACAAGTCCAACATCCGACAAGTAACTAGAAGAGTCGCAAAGGGCCGTCACAATCTGGAGGGAATCACTTTCAAGGATAATATTGTGAAACCCCTTTGTGTTGCCAAAAACAAACTGGCATGCGTCGCCATCGCTTCAACCATAAGAGAAGACGAGGGAAAATCAATTTTCGTGGCAGCAGCAACCACAAAACAGCCCATGTGGTCCCTGATAATCACCCCAATGCCCCTTGCATAGAGTTGACGTCCCATGCACCGTCAATATTAATTTTTAAAAAAGATCGATGTAGGCGGGACCAACGGATGACAGCTGAAGGGCGGGATGCATGTTGAGGTGGAGGGAAAGCAACCTTGCCAAATTCCTCCCACCAAGAAAGGAAATGGGCAGCGATTACGTGGGGTGGTTCCATCGATTCATTCCATAATCGACAATTCCTAGCATCCCAAATGGCTCATAGGAGCATTAAGCAGATAGCGAACCGTGAAGGGTTTAAATGTGGGGAACAGCTGGAACTCCACACGAGAATCGTTGATTGAGTCGCAAGATGGGGTGGGTGGCCAATAGGAGAGGCAAGCCAGACACATCGAGCGAAAGCACAATCACGCATGAGGTTGAGAGTTGAGTCACCCTGAATACCACAAAGGACGCAGGTTATATCCGTATTCACACGTTTCTTCCTCATATTCTCACGGGTTGGGATAATGTCCAGGCCAATTTTCCAAACCGCAATCTTCATTTTTGTTGTGAGGAACCTTTGCAGGCCATATTTTCTTCCAAAGGTGTTAGGAGTGGGAGACAAAGAAGCCCTGTCACGACATGAGGCCAGCCAATCCTGAGCCACTTGATCCGCATTTTTTACGGAGAAGTTTCCTTTATTGTCAATGTGCCATAGGAGGCAATCGTCCGGCTTTCTAAGACTCAGAGGGAGTGAGAGAATGCAATTGGTTTCAACGTCTGAGAAGAGGAACTTCAGCAGGGAGACGTTCCAGTTTTGGGAATCGTCGATGAGATCATAGACAAAATGTGCAGCATGGTCTGGTGGTTTCAGTGAAAAAATCCAAGAAACGAGTGGGAAGAGGAAGCCATCTGTCCTCCAAGATTTTGACTATCACCACGCGGAATCCGCCATCTGGAACCCCGGTTGATGATGCTCCTAGAGCTACAGATGCTCTTCCAACCCTGTTTTGCCAAGAAGCTGAGGTTGAAGGCATATAAATTTCTGAACCCAGACCCCACTTTCTTCTTTAGGGAGGCAAAGCTTCTCCCAAGTGAGCCAATGAATCTTCTTAGAGTCTGAAGCCCCACTCCACCAGAAATCAGCAACAGAGCGGTTAAGATCATTACAAAAATACTTCGGAAGGAGGAAACTATACATCGTGTATAGCGGGATTGATTGGGCAACAACTTTAACAAGGAGTTCATGCCCCGCGACACTGAGTAATTTGCCCTTCCATTCCTGTAGCCTCTTCCATAGTCTCTCTTTGATATGGCTGAAACAAACACCTTTGTTATGGCCCACAACCGTTGAAAGCCCAAGGTATTTATCATGCCGATCCATGATGTGGCGGCACTCATAATTTTGCAGCACGTCCATGATGTTAACTTTTTGTCCCGATGCCTCCTCATATTTTCGCAGCACGTCCATGATGCGGCACTAAGAGACGTTGATGCAGTAGCGTAGAGCAAACTGTCATCAGCAAAGTGTGGGTGAGAGATGGATGGATCATGTTGGGAGATCGCCACACTGAGTAAGTGACTCTCGACCTCTTTATGGGCTAATAAGGTGGAGTGACCCTCAGCATGGAGGAAGAGGTAGGGACATAATGGGTCTCCTTGTGTAAGACCCCGGGACAGATGTAGGTATCCCATCGGAGAACCATTTATGATGAAAGCATAGGAGACAATGGACACGCAAAGCATCAGTATTGGAATGCATTTCTGGAAAGGAATGTTGCATGTGGTTGGTGTGCTGTTGCTGTGCTGTTGCATGTGGTTGTTGTGCTGTTGCACCTGGACAGCAGGGAGGACATTTTAATATAGCTGTGCTTTTTATTATTGTTGCATCCGATTGCTGCATGTGTGCTGTTGCTGCATGTGGCATCGGTGTAAAGCTTTCTCCTCATGTGGCATCGGTGTAAAGCTTTGATCTTATTGTGTATAAGTATGCCTTCCCATAAGGCTTTCAAGATATGAAATGTATTACAATTCAAATCAGAAATTTCAATATGGTATCAGAACGGTGATCTCTATCGACCTGCTTCTGAGTACCGTCTTCCTGTTTACCTTTCTTATCCATCATGGCTGAAGAGAGCTTCGTGCATGGCGAAGAAGTAAACTCGCATGCTGCGTCTTCTTCATCTCATCTAGACGTTGATATCAATCCAAATCAACGTCTCAGTTCGGTCCTACTAAATGAGTTCAATTATCTCCCGTGGGAGAGAGCTGTCTCTCTTGCGTTAGGAGGACGATCGAAGCTTGGTTATGTTAATGGCGTGATTCCAGCACCTGATGTGTCCTCATCCGATTACAATGATTGGCTGTGCAAGGATCAGCTAGTCATGTCATGGCTGCTCAACTCTATGGATCGAAAGATTGCAAAAATCTTCAGTTATGCGGAATCTTCATACGTTCTCTGGAAAAATCTCAAAGAGATGTATGGAAATCAGAATAACGCAGCTCGAGTGTTCCAGCTAAAGAAGGATATTGCTAGTCTACAACAGGAAGGGAACTCGTTTGTGCATCATCTTGGCAAGTTGACCACCATGTGGAATGAGTTGAATGTTTATCGGCCACACACCATTGACGCTGCCGTGCTGATCAAGAGAGCTGAGGAAGATAAAATCTTTCAGCTTTTAGCAAGTTTGAGCTCTGAATACGAAGATCTCAGGAGTCATGTTCTCATGAATCCTGAACTTCCTTCCTTCTCAAGTGTGTGTGCCACTATCCAAAGGGAAGAAACTCGCAGAAAAATCATGACTGTGGAATTAAAGTCAAATATACCAGAATCTAGGGTATATTTCTCAAATCACAAAGCTAGTGAAGAGAGGAGATATAAAGGAAAGAAACCCACTGTGAAGTGTAGCTATTGTGATAATGGTGGACATACACGAGATCATTGCTGGATTCTCCATCCCGAACTAAGGCCCAAGCATTCGAGGGACAGCAACAAGAGCTTCATTAGAGGAGCACACAACTCATCACCCAAGGCAAATCATACCATGACCTCTCATTCCGAGGAAGCACAGATGTTCACCTCTAATCCGGCCATGCTGATAAATGAATTTGCTGCCTTCCTTCACAAGAAACAAGGTGGTGGGGAGAATGAAGGATCAACCAGTCATGTTGACAACAAACCAGCTGCTCTACTTGGGCAGTTTGCTGGTTTTTTGGCTGGGAAAGAAGGCGTGACACAACAAGATATTCCAGGTATCTTACGATCCTTCTCAACTGCTCTTAAAATAAGTAATATGCATGATTATTGGATTATAGATTCAGGAGCCACTAATCATATGACCAACAAGTCCACAAATCTGTATGATTTTAAAAAACTTTCACGTCCATCCCAAGTGTCAGTTGCTAATGGCAAGGGTGCCATGGTTGTAGGAAAAGGAAAAATACATTTGATCTCTAGTAATGTCGAGTCTGAGGCCCTATATGTTCCTTCATTCCCTTTTCAGCTTTTATCTGTTGGAAAAATCACAAACTCACTAAACTGTACTGCCATCTTCTCTAAAAAAACTGTGTTTTTTCAGGATATCACCACCAAGAAGATGATTGGTGAAGGTTTTTTTTTAAACGGCCTTTACTATCTTTTCCAGGATGTTCAAACTCCCAAGGTTTTTCAAGTCACCTCAAGCCTGATTCAGGAACAACAACTTTGGCACCGACGCCTTGCACATCCTTCTGATAAAGTCCTATCCTTTTTGTTTCCAAACCTGTGCAAGGTTACAAGTTCTTGTGATGTGTGTCATTTTTCTAAATTCACTAGATTACCTTTCACCTCCTCTCTATCTAGGGCTAGTAATCCTTTTGAAATCGTGCATTCCGATGTTTGGGGACCAGTTCTAGAGTCCTTTGACGGATACAAATACTTTGTAACCTTTGTAGATGATTTCACAAGGATAACTTGGTTATATCTTTTGAAATTTAAAAATGAAGTGTTGGAAGTTTTTCAAGATTTTCATAGACTTGTAAACACTCAATTTGCTTCAAATATTCATGTCTTACGATCAGATAATGGCTCCGAATATATGTCCCATAATATGTCTCATTATCTAAGCACACATGGCATACTACATCAAACCAGTTGTGTTGGAACACCCCAACAAAACGGGGTAGCAGAAAGGAAGAATAGAGACCTACTTGAAAAAACTAGGGCCCTGATGTTTCACTCGAATGTGCCGAAAAAATTCTGGTCTCAAGGTGTTCTCACTGCTGCATATCTTATCAATAGATTGCCCAGTAAGGTTTTGAATTTTAAATCACCCTATGAGATCCTAAAAGGCAGACAAATCGATTTGTCACACTTACGAGTGTTCGGATGTACATGCTTTGTTCACATTCAAACACAAAAACGTGACAAGCTAGAACCACGGGCTGCCAAATGTGTTTTCTTGGGCTACTCTTCTACTCAAAAGGGTTACAAATGTTACAATCCTGCACTAGGAAAATGGTTGTTTCAAGAGATGTAAGATTTGAGGAATCAATGCCTTACTTCACACAATCTCTGGACCACTCTCAAGAGGAGGAGAACATGCTTGACTTGTTTCCAATACCATATCCATGTAAAGAAGACGCAACGGGTGTCATAAGGGACCAAACACTGAATGAGGTTCATTCACAGTCTCACACCCTGCAGAACACACCACCAGTGGCACCTGATGAACTTATCATATCTGAACCTTCAAGAAGTCCTTCCAACCAAGAGACTGCTCAACTACCAGTGGTTCAACCTCCCACAGTGCGTCGAAATCCTTCCCGTGAGAGGAGACTTCCATCCAAGTTAAATGATTATGTAACTTACAATGTCAGGTATCCCTTAACTTCTGTTATTAATTACAGCAAAGTGTCACCTTCATTTGCTGCATTCCTCAATACAGGTACTGAGACCTATGAACCTCAAAGCTTTCAAGAAGCTAAATTACATAGCGAATGGAGAGCTGCTATGGCAGAAGAGCTTCAAGCTCTTCACGAAAACAACACCTGGACCATCATAAAGCTTCCTAAAGGAAAGAAGGCTGTAGGAAGTCGTTGGGTGTACAAGATCAAGTTCCATTCAGATGGCACGATTGAAAGACACAAGGCTCGATTGGTTGCTCGTGGATTTACTCAGACTTATGGAGTAGATTACAAAGAGACCTTTGCACCTGTGGCAAAGATGAATACAGTGAGGGTGCTGTTATCTGTTGCCATTAACAATACATGGCCTCTCTTTCAAATGGATGTTAAAAATGCCTTTTTACATGGGGAACTAGAAGAAGAAGTTTTCATGAAAATCCCTCCGGGTCATCCTCAATCAAACAATCCAGACCTGGTGTGCAGACTTCATAAAGCCATTTATGGCCTCAAGCAAAGTCCCCGAGCATGGTATGCCAAGCTCAGTCATGTCCTAGAGGGAGTTGGTTTCTCTCGGAGCAATGCTGATTCCTCCCTATTTGTGCGATCGGGCAAATCTGGTAAACTTGTGGTGCTTATTTATGTCGATGACCTAATTGTTACAGGTGATAATGTTTTTGAGATTAGTGCTCTTAAACAATATCTCAGTCACAAATTTGCTATCAAAGATCTCGGCACTCTTAAATATTTCTTAGGAATCGAGGTGGCACATTCCCACAAGGGCTGTTTTCTAAATCAGCGTAAGTACATCATTGATCTTCTCCATGAGGCAAACATGACAGATTGTAAACCTGCTTGGACACCTTTGAATAGCAACTTGAAGCTGCAGTCTCATGGTGATCCCATTCCTAATATAGAGTATTATCAGAGATTGGTTGGCAAGCTTATTTACCTAACTATCACTCGTCCTGATGTATCATATGCTGTGAGCCTTGTTAGTCAATTCATGCATGCTCCAAACACAGATCACATGACGATTGTTCACCGTGTGCTTCGCTATCTGAAGGGTTCCATTGGTAGAGGGATCCTCATGCGCAATAATGGTCATACTCAGATCTAGGGATATACAGATGCAGATTGGGCAGGGAACTCTCTCAATCGCAAGTCTATCACTGGTTTTTGCACATTCGTAGGGGGTAATCTTGTAACCTGGAAGAGCAAGAAACAAAGTGTGGTTGCACGCTCAAGTGCAGAGGCAGAATATCGTGCTATGGCATCAACGGCATGTGAACTCACTTGGCTCAAAACTCTACTCTCGGATCTAGGGTTTCCTCACCCGCAACCTATGTCCCTTCACTGTGACAATCAAGCAGCAATGCAGATCGCATCAAATCCTGTCTTTCATGAGCGAACTAAACACATTGAAGTTGATTGTCATTATGTTCGGAATCAAGTGCAGTCCAAGGTAATTGCTACACACTTCATTCGCAGTCATGATCAGCTAGCAGATATCTTCACCAAAGGACTGGCATTTACTACTTTTCATCATCTCCTATCCAAGCTCGGATCAATTGATCCCTTTGATCCAGCTTGAGGGGGAGTATTGGAATGCATTTCTGTTGCTGTGCTGTTGCATGTGGTTGCTGTGCTGTTGTACCTGGACAGCAGGGAGGACATTTTAATATAGCTGTGCTTTTTATTATTGTTGCATCCGATTGCTGCATATGTGCTGTTGTTGCATGTGGCATCGGTGTAAAGCTTTCCCCTCATGTGGCATCGGTGTAAAGCTTTGATCTTATTGTGTATAAGTATGCCTTCCCATAAGGCTTTCAAGATATGAAATGTATTACAATTCAAATCAGAAATTTCAATAATCAGGAGGTTAACCCAACAGAGAGTGAATCCCCGTTTGAGTAGGACACTATAAATAACCCCACTCGATTCGGTCATAGGCCTTTAACATGTCGAGTTTTAGAGCCACAAAACCCTTCCTACCCCACCTTCTTCTTTCCATACAGTGTGCGCTACTTCGGATGCCAAGATAATGTTGTCAAAAATTTGTCTACCTGGGACAAAGGCACTTTCATTTTAAGAAACAATCAGTGGCATGATGGACTTCATCTTGTTCATGAGGACTTTAGATGCAATTTTGTATAAAACATTGCAAAGACTGATCGGCCCGAAATTGGATAATTTCGTTGGGCATTTTTGCTTCGGGATCAGAGAGAGAGAGAGAGAGAGATATATATATATATATATATATATATATATATATATATGTATGTATGTATAATTGGTCTTCTTAAGAATTTTGCCGGAGAGGAGGGATAAGATAACCCTGGTAACATCGGGACCAACAATGCTCCAGAACTTCTGATAAAAAAGTGGGGGCAGGCCATCTAGACCCGGAGCTTTGTTAGGGTTCATCTGGAAAAATTGCATCCTTCAAAACCATACCACTCCACCAATTCCCAGAAGACCAGGATCTGTCTTTTTGGCCTTAAATCCCCACCTTTTTTTTAGTAATGGAGGATTTCGTTGAAATCGCTCTCGCAGACCCAAGGCAAAGATGATTCCGTAGCCAGGTGCCTTAGGAGATCCCCAGTCTCAAATCTTTTAGTCAATGTGGTGGAATGAGTGAGATAAAATCCGTATAAGGACATTCGCTTTCCAAAAAAGGCAAGTTTTCCCTACTGCCCTCAGGAGTCAACTCCAAACACATGATCAAAACCCAATTGTAGCATAATATACCTTAGGTGACGCACACTGCTTTTCGTTTCAGAGATAAAAAAAAATGTGGGGATCTTTTTGCTAGATTAAATCTCGCAGCGTATGAACTATCCGAAGATTCCCAAGCCCCAGGTATTTCAAAAGAAGGTATACATGGCTGATGGCAGGCTGAGAAACCTCAGCTGCCACTGATGGTAGTTGATTAGTTGATTTCTTCCTTCCAGACAACCATTTCTCTGCTTCTTCAAGTTCCTTGGATGAGGCCACCACCATGTTGCTGAGGTTAAAGGAGTTAATTTTCGAGGGTTTCATTGTCACCACTTTCTAGTCTTGGCCACCCAGGTTCTTTTGAGGAGGTCCTCTAGAGGCTCTGTTTTGGGCATAGTGTAAGGGTTTCAGTTGTCCTTGAATAAAAGAGATTCTCGCACGTTTCTGAGGATGCCCTTTGACCAAATCATGGGCCTTTTCTTTCCTTTTTTTTTTTTTTTTTTTTTTTTTTGGGAGGGGACCAAAGAGGTTACCACCGAGAGGGAAAACCCATGATCCTCAAGCTCAGTGATCTGCGCACCACTAGTGTTGGATGGACCAGCATAATCATAGCCCAAAGTATTGAGGAAAGTTGAGAAGGCCCATGGCGTTAGAGAAGGCCCAAGTAGTGGTTCTTGTAGGATCATAACAAACCCTATCCAAATTCAAATCATTGATAACCAAAGTCAACGAGCCATGAGTGTAGAAGGTCCTGAAGTTATCAAAGTGCAACATATGCCCATGATTCTTTAGGGAAGGTTGTCTCTTGACGCTAGTAGTCAGTGCAGTACTAGGTACCGCGCACAATGAGCCAGGGCCAATGTTCACAATGTTTGTCCCCATCCCATCACCATCGTTAGTGCTCAGAGTGCTCAGAGATAGACAATTGTCGCACACGGATCTCCACATGACCTTTTCCATAACCTTTTGCATCATCACTAATTGCGCTTGAAACTGCCTCGTCGGCTCTTGCCATGACTCGTCAAGAATACCATAGAAACCCCCTTTGTCGTCCCATTTTCCACGCTAGTGCAATTCGTTAGTGCCAGTTAAGGCTTTTGGACAAGAGTGTGGTGGAAAAAGAAGGGTGAAGACCGATGAAATTAACAGAGTTCGTGGATCCTCCCCATACTTATTTTCTCTAGTCACAGATAACTTGGTTTCCCATATACAGCCCCTTGAATGACCCAGTCCTCAACATCTATAGCAGAAGTCCGTCAGACCCTCATAATAGAGGCGAATAGTTAACCTGCTGTTCTTTGGTGGGGGCATCATGAAATGAGCCAGTAGTGGTCAGAGGGCATTAAAATCAACCCTCATTCTTAGAAACCCACGGAAACCAGCCTCAGCTGGGTCCTCCACCTCAAGAACGACACCAATTTTTCCACCTAGCCACAATGCGTTTTTCACTATGCATAGATAGTGAGGGATACCATGAGCTTGAACCCAAAAAACAGCTATGTTAGCCTTGATATGGTCCAGGGAGTGGAATTTGGGCTATAACTTGATTGAGAAGGCGTAACCCTTCACCGTCCAAGGGTTGACTTCGAACAACACCTAGCCGGCGCCTCCTTACCCACTGTGATTGCGTAGATGTTATCCTTGGCCATGGCCACACGAATCACTCCCAACTTGTGCCAAAGTTGTCGTAAGGCTTCCTTGACAACTAACGGCAGAGGCTCTTGGTCTACAATCAGATAAACACTCAATTTCTTCGACCCCGGGTCAGATTGGTTCCTGGCCATGATGCAAGCGCTAGATGAAAACAGTTGAAAGATGAAGACTCCCAACAAATAAAAGTAGAAAGCCCACAAAACTAAAGCGTAGCACAAAAGTTACCAATCAGATCCACCTAGGTTTAGGGGACACCATGGCCGGAGAAAACATTCTATGTTTGTAATGTTGCTTCGGGAGAAAGGAAAATTTGGAAAAATAACCAAAATTCGGATGCTAAATAGAATTATAGCCACCCTTTTAAATTTATAATAATTATAACCAAAAGTTGACACGAAAGTACTGATATACCCTTGCAATGAGGTGTTCCCAGAAAAACCAAAATTAAAATGATGCTCAGGTGTATTTTACCACCATCTCTATCCCTTCTAAAAGCCATGATGTGCACCACAATCCCTCTTTTTTCCTTATCATCTTCCTCTTTTATATTCTCACACATAACACTCATTTGGTTTGGAATCCTCAAAAATCTTTCGACCTCCACATGAAGTCGACTCTTAGTCTCGATCTCATCTTTCTCCTTTGCTTTCCAAGCTCTAATTTTCCAACTGCGACGCTGTAATCCTTGAGTCCAAGCACTTGCACCGGCAAGCTTATGACAAGGCTTGCTCACTTCAATGTCCATGCTTTTCCTCTGCATCTTAGCCCCTTAATTATGACCTCTAGTTCTACGATTAGCTCCATAACCAAATATGTGGTGGAAAACCCATAATGCAACGGTCCCCTCTCTCATTTTCTCCAAAAATTGAAACTTTGGATTTTGTTGGGGTTGTTTAAGGTACTTTAAGTAGCATGGGTGGCTTTGAATTTATTCAATTTTGCTTCGAATCTCTTGATAATTGAATTTTTCTTTGTTTAATTTTCATGGGCATAATTTTATATAGGGTTAATCTCTGTTTACTAACCTAAAGTTTCGTGGTTTTCAACATTTGGTACATAAAGTTTTTTTCATCCCTGAGTCATACCTCAAGTCTTAAATTTGGGACAGTTTCATACCTCCGTTAGTCAAACTGTTAAGTCTGTCGTTAACTGATGACGTGGTGCCCATGTGGACAATGACTGGGCGCCACGTGTTATCCATGTGGAAATTAAAAATAATTTAGTTATTAAAAAAAAAGAAAAACCTTCTTTCCCAAATCCCACCCGTGCCCACACTTCCACCCGTGCCCACCTTCCCACCCTCCTTTCTTTTCCTCCACACCCAGTGCTCTCCTTCCCTCTTCGACTCTGCACATCCACCCTCTTCCTCCTCTCTCTTCCGCACCCAGTGCTTCCGCTCCCTCTTCGACTCCTGCACTTCCACTCTATTCTCACCATCACAAAACTATAAAAAAAATAAAAAATAAAAAACCACATCCCAAACCATAAAAAATTAGAAACCAACAAAGTTCAACATCATCAAATTCAAAAATTGAAAACCGATGGTGAAAAATCTGGTGCAATTCAACCTAGATCTGGGTTTGGTGTTGGATCACAATGGGTTCATTCCCTTGCATCTGGGTGTCATCAAGAAGCGAGCTGCGGTTGTGGCCGAGTCAAACCGGCGGTGACTCAGATTTTGACTCAGGGAGGCGAGGGTGGGTTGCATTTGTGTGTGAAGCATCACAGGCTGGAAGTGTTGAAGGTTTTGGTGGAATGTACAGGGATAGGGAATTGAAGATGGATGTGTGGAGTAGGTGTGGAGTAGGTGTGCAGAGGAGAGAAAGGGAGTGATCGGATCGGGGGTTGAGGTAGGAGTGGTGCGAGAGAAAGAGCTTTGGGGGGTGGGAGAAGGGGTGGGTGATGGGAGGGTGGTCACGGGTGGGATTTGGGGAAGAAAGGTTTTTTTTATTTATTTTACTTTATTTTTTTTTGTTTTAAATAAATAAATTATTTTATAAATAATTATTTTTAATTTCCACGTGGATGACACATGGTGCCCAGTCATTGTCCACATGGGCACCACATCATCAGTTAATGGTAGACTTAACAGTTTGACTAACGAAGGTATGAAACTGTCCCAAATTTAAGACTTGAGGTATGACTCTGGGATGAAAAAAACTTTTATGTACCAAATGTTGAAAACCATGAAACTTTATGGTAGTAAACAGAGATTAACTCTTTTATATAAGTCCAAAACTTGAAACTTTGGATTTTGTTGGGGTTGTTTGAGGTACTTTAGTACTTTCATATCAAATTTTTGTTATACTTACCTTAAACTTAAAAGGGTGACTATAATTTTATAGAAGTCCAAATTTTGGTTATTTTCCAAATTTCCCGATGGAATCAGCTCCTGCTTTACCAATGTCTAAACCCCTCAACATTAGGTGAGGTGCTAATAAAAAAATGCGTTTTTGTATTTATTCATTTTTATTTATAATTTTCTCTTGTGAAGATGTTCCGAGTGCAAACATGATTCTCTCTCGGACATCACTTTTTCATAAGTGAGTGATTAAGATTTAACTAGATCTTATTGAGTTAAATCCTTTTTATTGTCTTTTGATGCAAAGGAGGGGAAAGATCTGAATGCAATACCTGATAAAGCATGGTCGTTTTTCTTCATCATCATTCAAAAATGCCACAAACATTATGTCCAAATAATAAGTTAATACAAGATTCTAGCACAAGTCTTGCTTGGCTTATACACAATGTTAATAGAAGATGCTATTACTGGAAATTGTCATTTGGAAAGTATTTGATTTTAGAGGACTTACATAAAAAGAGTTTACCGTCATTTTCATGTTTCGGTCCAATAATACATTGGCATGTATAAGTTTCTCTCTTCGTGACAAAGAAAGTTAGATGACACGCCCCAACCCAGATATCCAAATAACACTTGGATGGCACGTGCTGGCCGACACTCGAGAGTAACGAAAGCCATAAATATGTGAATATACAAGAACATAAGGAAATATGTAATCTAAAAGTCACACGACAAACAACAATCATAAGGAATATACAAACGCTAAAGAAATAATGATAATAATCTGAGTTAAACATAAACAAAATAGGGTGTCCAACAGTCACAAATCCAAAAGAAAAGATGCACGAATATGTCCAGAGCATACCACTAAACGGGAGTACTAGTGAAATGAAAGACATTAAGTTACAATTATTCACAAAGAAGCCATACACAAGTAAAAGAGCGCAAGTTCATTGGTAAGGAATGCCTCATAGCTGGGGTCATATTCATCGTCACTAGTTCCTGAAAGGGGCGCAAAACAAACGGTCAGTGAACCATAGTTTATATTAATAGTAGTAATACGAAAATCGATTTCTTTCTGAACATACTAACCCCCTGTTTTGAAAACACATATAACACTACATAATAGGTTTTTTCTAAAAACTCTACATGCTATAAAACGTTCATACGATAATATCATCTCTAAAAGTTTTAACGAAGTGCCCGAAGGCAAATCCAAAAGAGTTCGGGAAGTCAAAACAGCGATGTACTCAACTAGGGGTATTATAGTCATTCAAAGGCATAACCATCACCCGAAGGTGAAGCTGTACAACACTGGGTTACGCTAGTGAAGAAATATGGTAGGTCCCATCACTCGAAGGTGAACCTATACGACTTTGGGATATGCCAGAAAAGAATTATAACTACATAACACACCGACACTAGCTGTGGCTAGTGAAGCTGTCTAACACTGGTTTCGCCAGTAAAGTACGTCATAATACCTTATCGCTCCTCTACTGTGTCCTATGACCATAGATGTATACATACTCAGGCTGTGTGTATGTGCAGTATGAATACCCACTAATTAATTACAAAAAACGTAACCCAAAATCTCACGCCAAATTTAGAATACCAAAACCTCATCATCCAAAGGCATAAGCATTTCAATGAACCTAATATCCATAACCATAAAATTTCATAAATCATTAAACTAATAAATCATAAATGTTTCAAAAAAGCAGATTAAATAAATCATAAAGCATGAATTTAGATATTCAGTGAACTTATCATAAAACATACTTAATTCATGAAATGTAGAATTATAAAAACATGCTTTCCATTAATGCAACCTAATATTTATAAAACCATGCAATTTGAGAAGGGATCCATTCATAAATATTCTGCTACCAGGGAGCCGATAGAACTAGGGAGGACGGGATCACTTCCTACCAATGCACCTAAACACAAATAGGGACCATTTATTAAAACTCTATTAAAACAATCGAATTTGGGAAAAAAAATAGCGGATTCGGATTCAGCAAGTCAAAAAACCTAAGGAGGGACCTCGGGTTCCCCTACACGCTGCCACAAGCGTCGCCACGGGGTGGCGGCCAGGGTCACCACACGCCAAGATGGGTCATCGGAAAATTCATCGGCGCCACCACCACAGTGCCGTGCCTTTGGTGAAGGTGTGTATGCTCTACGCACCAGCCATGAAAGCTTCCTATGCGCCGCGAGTACAGACGTACTTGCCTTCTTCGAAATTCTGGAATTTTTCCAGATTTTTCCACCAACTGCAAGAACTCATTGGAGCTCAATACAAATCCAAATCGAGTGTTCAAAAGCCAAAATGTAGGAATGAGGAGAAGAGATTCATACACTTAGGAAGCCCAACAAAGATCAGAATTGGCCGAAAAAATGGCTTGAAGATGGCCAAACGACCATATTTTCGAATTTTCCAGAAATTAATAGTGACTTCCTTTGTGTTTCTCTATGTGCCTACACCACAAAAACAACCCAAAAGCTTACTAATCGTGAACCTAGACACGATCTACAATGATATGGACCAATTTCGAGGCTTACTTTCGCTGAAATGGCAAGAATTCGCAGGACAAGTTCTTGCATAGTAACCGCATGGTGCATTGCGGGGAGGAAGTTCCTAGGTGTTTTTCTCCTAATTTTTTGTTCAATGCCTCACCATAGTGGCTAGGAAGGGTGGAAGGTTGGTGGTGTTGATGGTTTGTTAGTGTATGAGTGTGCATGTTTGACAAAGAAAAAGACAGAGAGTGAGAGAGATGAGTGAGGGAGAGAAGAATAAGAGATTAAAAGAGAGAGAGAGAGAGAGAGAGAGAGATGGTTCGTTATTGTTCATTGTTTCACTAGAGTTCCGTAATTGATCGCTGTTCTTCATAGTTTCGTTGTTTAGAGGTAATCAACACTACATTACAGGTTCTAAGATTCTAGTTTCATAGATTTTCACTACATTTTGTCATTGTTTATTGTTATCTGCATATAATTTTTGTGTACTGATTTGTAATTGTTTATTTTTTTATTTTTTTGTTCATTAGTTATGGAGAATGGTAAACTAACTCAGTTTACATATGGCGGTTTATCCATTGTTAGTTCTATTTCATCAACTTCTACATTCAATCAGATTTGTATTGATATTTGTTCAAGGTTTAAGGTTTTGAGACTTGGTTGTTTTGAGTTGCAATATGCTTTGAATGAAGATCCTAGTTGTCTTCTAGATTGTGATGCTGATGTTATGAATATGTTGATGGTTCTTGATGTTGTTGGAAAATACATCGTAGAAATATTGGTTATGGATAAATGTGATGGTTCTGTAGTTCAATTACCTATGGATAGCGTTTGTTCTTTGTGCCGTACATCAAGCTTTATGATTGTTGTTGGTGAAAATGATCATTTAAGGAAGTATGGTTCTCATGGTATCCATAATTATATGCCATGTCAGTGAGATAGTTACATAGCATCTGAGAGGCAAATTTTTAGGAGAGGTTTTGTTGATTTCTGAGATAAATTGAAGAAGTTTTCTATTGAATGTGATTTTGATTTGAAGTATTTGAAGATTGATAAGAATCGCATTAGTGTTGAGTATTGTAAGAAGGAATCTGATGGTTGTCTTTGGCGTGTTTATGCATCCAAGTGTGATATTAATGATTTTTTCGTTATTCGGAAGTTGCATAATGTGCATACATTTAATGGTATGATTCAAAAGAAGAAAAACAAAGTTGTTGGCCATCAATTTGTTGCTTCTCACATAAAGGACAAGGTTCAATCAAATCCTCTTATTAAATCAAAGGAGATTATCTCAAACTTAAAATAGTTTTCTGGATTAGATATTGATTATGCTACTGCATACTTTGGCAAAGAGAGGGTAGTTTTTGAACTAAATGGTGATGATGTCAATGCTTATAAGTTCATGCCTTGATATGTTGAATCTACTTGTTCAAGCAATCCCGAATCTGTGTTTGAGCTTGAAGTTATCCTACAGCCCAATAGATTTCTTCATTTATTCATTTCTTATGATGTATGGATTAAAGGTTTCATGTTTTCCCGACGTTATTCTCTGATGGTACTTTTATCAAGAGCAAATATAAAGGAACAATTATATCTTGCTGTGCAAAAAATGGCAATGACAGTGAGTTAATACTTTCTTATTTTACATTCGATTTCTTTTTTTTTATTATTTATTATTTTTTTATTTTTTTATTTTTTTATTTTTTTTATTTGTTTTGTTTCTTTTTGTATCTGGATGTGCAAATACTTTTCATAAATAGTTGAAGCATAGTTTAAGAAATAGTTCCATGATATTTATACTAGCAGTTCCATCACATTTTCATAAGTAGTTGACAATTGACTTTATTTATTTCTTTTTGTTGTGCATAGATATTTCATTTTATTTTAAATAAAGGAAAAAAGATGCAGATATACTTCAAGATACCAGGTGTCTAGCTCACAGATAGATGTTGAAATTTGAGCAATCAAGCACTTATCAAGGCCGCGTTGAAAATCGCTTAAACTTGACTTGACATTTCTTGAGCTCGATGAATTAAATGTTGACCTCTATAGTTAGACGATCTACTTGTTCCTTTAGATCATTCTTTCTTTGGTGTTACTTTTTCTCTTTTCATGTAGCAAAAAGAATCAACTATCTGAGTTGACATAGGTCTGTTTGCCATCAAACTGTGCAGATCTTCTTTGAACACCATTATTCAGTAATAGTTGAAATCTGTACTTTTTATTGTCCCGTATTCATCGTTACAGAAAAGTGGAACAAGTTTTAGATATATAACAAGTTGGTATTTTTATACAAGAAAAGCATTTGTGTGTACTAAATGTTGATTTAAGAGTGTTTGTAGTACTTATATGTTCTCTGTTAAGCTAAACTGAATTAATCTTCTTTTGTCATTTGGTTTAACAATCTTGTATACTTGCAGTTAGGTTTATTGCATGCCTTTGTCTCTATGATTTGTTGGTGGAAAGTTATCCGACTGTGATGAAAGCTCGTCTTTTAAATCCAAATTGAATGAGGGAGTGTCCCAATGACTTTCTCTTTCTGTTTGGTTGTTGTTCTCGCAATTGTTTGCGTTTTGCCTTGCACGTCATTCTTCTGGATAACATCATTGTTTATTATAGCTTCAATGTCTACTTCTTGATCTGTTACTTTTGTCATTGATGTAACTCTTTTCTCCCAGAATGTTTGTTGTCCATCATCACATTTAGTTATTTGGTGGATTCCCTCATCATGCACACTGTGCGTTTTTTCATTTTGTTCTTTCTTTGATTCGGAAACAACATTGGTTTTTTCTTTTTTCTTGCTCTTAGTCGCTGTTTGCTGTTGCAGCTTTTGGAAGTTTCTCTTTTGCCTCTTTGGTCAATCTTCATTCTTTTCTTTAACTCCCTTCTTTCTTCTTTTTTTTTTTTTTTTTTTTTTTTTTTTTTTGGCCTTTGTTATGGTTCTTTTTGTGCCTTTTTTCTGTGTGCTTTGTGTTGGTTCTACAACATTGTCTTCTTCGGTAATGTTTTTAATCTGTAGATGAATAGTTTCCTTCTTTGTACATGATATCTTTTCCAAAAATTTTCCTTTGTTGCATCATTTTGGTTGATATGATTTGAACACTGGTTTTGGTTGAGCTTGACATTTGGAGTTTTATGTTAACTAAGACCATCTGCAAAAACAGTGATTTATATAAATAACAATTACTTTTATAGCTTGACAAAAGTTTATATTTTCTTATAGATGAATATGGTGCAAATAGAAGAGTACAATAGTATAGATGTTAAGCTATTTCTTAAATTGAAGCTAAATTGCAAACTATTTATGAATGCAAGCTGAAATAGCAAACCATTTATGAAACTGAATATATTTTGGAGACTATTTATGAAACTGAAGATATTTTGTGGAGACTATTTACGAAAGTGAATATATTTTTTCAAACTATTTTTGAAACTATAGATATTTTGCAAACTATTTACGAAACTGAAGATATTTTTGCAAACTGTTTATGAAAATGTACCAACATAAGGGACTTTTTATGAAACCGAAAAAAAAAAAATGCAAAAAAATTTGTAGATCTGTGGAAATCTTTATTTTTGTTGAAATGAGTAAAGTACGAAGATGAAACTACAGTAGTAAATGAAATGTAGGATGATATAAGTTATACATTACAATCTAAGTTCGTAAAATGTGTTAGTTTTGTGGATCTATGATGAAATGACATTGAGTGAAGAGAAATAGTTGATTTTACGGAAATGATGTTTAAGTTCTTGCATGTCAGTGTTTGTGCTTGATTCGAGTTGATCTAATTTATGCAAGTAGTGAACTAAGTATAAAATTGTTAAATTTGTGGAGGAATAGAGTAAGATTGTTGCCTTGGTTTTTCTTCGCGTATATTTGTGTGAAGAAGTTGTTGATGGGGTTCAACAACTTTTGCTCGATTTTATGTATGAAGAACTTGGATGATGGAAAATTGAGGATCTGTTGCTCGGTTTTTCGTTCTCTGTTTTCTTGAAATGCAAAATTGGCTGCATGCATTAATGGAAGTTTGTTTTTGCATGGGGATGGTGTGGGTAGGTAGTTGGTAAATTTGTTGGAGCTATATTTGGGCTTTATTTTTGTACTATTGTGTGGTCTTTTTTTAATTATTTTTGTACTACTGTTTGGGCTTTTTTTTTTTTTTTTTTTTATGATATATTTTAATTTTTAAAATATAAAGAATAAATATATTTTGTTTTTAGTTTCATAAGTAGTGTACATATAATCATAAATAGTGTAAACTTATTAATATATTTGATATTAGTGGGGTATTTGTTTGTTTTACTTATGCTTTTCCAATTAACGAATAGGTGGAAATTTTTTATTTTGGTGTTGATAATAAGATTTAGTACGATTTTAATATCAAGAGGAGATAACATTGTAGAAATATGACAGCTTGAGTCACCTTGCTTGATCTCTACCCTCGTAATCTCACAGGCCTATATTAGTTTCCAAAATAATACAAACTTATTTATAAACAGTGCTTATTGGCACTTTTCATTTATATGTCTGTTTTTTGCAATAGATGTAACTAAATTAAGGCAAAACTATTATAAATGTCACAACTCAAAATTATCAAGTAGAAGTGGTTGTTGTCAAATTTGATAATAACTTGAAATTTGACAACAACTTCATATAGAAATGCCATAGATGGTGTATATTATATAATTTGAAATTCATAACATAATATGAAGTAAACCTGTTATAAACTACACCATTGTTTTATATCCAGTCATATAATGCATTATGAAATTACATTCATTCATTAATTCACAAGCTAATAATGTCTTCTTCATTATAACCATCTGGTATTGTTGCTTTTGTGGCACAAAGCCTTTATTCAATGAATTGTTGATGAATATGGAAGAATCTTGGAAATTACTACAATTGAATTGTGATAAATCTTGATGAATTGTGAAATTTCTGTACTAGAATTATGCATTAGCTTGAATTTGTTGCTTATGAAAAGAAATTTGAGCACGAAGCTTGCATTTGTTGTCAGATTCTGAAAAATAACTAAAATTAGGGCATAAAGCTCTTTCTTGTTTGTTGATTTAGTTGAGCACGAAGCTGTTGGTTTGTGAATTTTCTGTGCCACGAAGTTCTTGTTTGTGATATTCTGATTGAGTTAATACAGTTGTTAGCTATGGATTCTACATCTGTGAAGATTGATGGATTGCTGGGAATGTTGACTATCCGATTGTATGATGATAACTTTGTGAAGTGGTCGTATCAATTTCGGTCCGTTCTGGAAGGTTATGATCTATTTGAGAACTTTGATGGAACAAATGTATGTCCACCAAAGTATGTTATTTCACTTGATACTGGTGTTACTAAAGAAATTACTGAGGCATATAAACAGTGGATTATAACTGATAAGGCTCTACTTAGTCTCTTGATTGCGACTCTGGGAGATGAGGCAATTGAATATGTTGTGGGAAGTAAAACTGCTTATGAAGCTTTGACACATCTTAATGACAGATATGCTACTGTGTCTCGAGCTAGGATCAATCATTTGAAGACAGAACTTCAGACAATTAAAAAGGGCACATATACAATTGAGAAGTACCTCTTGAGACTTAAAAATCTCAAAGATCAATTGCTACCTGCAGGGAAGGTAGTTTCTGACAATGATTTGATTGTGGTTGCTTTAGCAGGGTTACCATCTGAGTACAATATAATCAAGACTGTAATTATGGCGAGAGAAACTCCGATTACTCTTAAGGAATTTCATGCACAACTGTTAAGTGTTGAGAGAACTGTTGAAGATTCACCTAGTTCTGTTTCATTTCCTATGTTTGGCATGTACTGTGAAGGAGAATCATCCACTACTGGAGTTACAAGGCTGATCTATCAAGAAGAGTCTTTAATGAGTGGTGAAAATAGACAAATGTATCTCGGAGAATCCTCAACTCAGAATGGTAATCATTACAATGGAAGTATTGGTTTTGTTTGCTAGTTTCAAGGTCATCTAGAAACTACAATGGTAATTCTGGTTCTATGGGGCAAAATCAAAGGCCATCTGGAAATACTGGAGGTTACAAAGGTGGTAAACAATACAACTTCAACAGGAACAGAAACAATTTCAGGCCAAGCTTTAATGGAGGTTATTTTGGTAATAGAAACAATGGTGGTTTTTTTGGATCATTAGGGGGTTGTCAGTTTAAGAATGGATCCTCAGGTGGTAGTTCTTCTGAATCTTGGTTTTAGAATTGAAATTTTGGACAGAAGTCGAGTGTAATTCCTGAATGTCAAATTTGCAGTAAACGTGGACACACTGCACCAAATTGTTTCTACAAAAATGAGCAGCAACCTTCTTTTGGTGGTCCAATTCTAGAGTGTCAAATATGTGGGAAGTGAGGCCATACTGCTCTCAATTGCTATCACAGGGGGAATTATGTATTTCAAGGTGCATCTCCACCTCAGTCACTTACTGCTATAAATGCAAGTGCATCATCTGACTTCAATGCTAATCAAGCATGAATTATGGATACTGGTGCAACACACCACATGACAGGGGACATGGCAGATTTAAACATGATCCAACCTTTTGAAAGAGATCAAAAGATCACTGTGGGAAATGGAGAGTGTCTTCCAGTGAAAAATACTGGTTCAAACTCTTTCACGACTACTTCTAAACCTTTACATCTTTTAACTGTACTACATGTTCCTAAGTTAGCTGCCAGTTTGCTATCTGTTTAGACATTATGTAAAGATAATCAATGTTATGTTATGTCATTCTTGATGAGTTTGGATTTTGGGTGCAGGACAAGGCAATAAAAACAATCTTAATGAGCGGAATGAGTAATGGGGCTTGTACTACATTCCCAAGCAGTTATTATGCAACTATAAAAAATTGCTGCATTCATCACCAACAGCTTTTCTAGGACAAGTGATCAAGACTTCAATGTGGCATCATGGACTAGGACATCCTAGCAATAAGATTCTACAGAGTATGCTTTCTCACTATAATATTCCTTTTAAGTTTGATGTTGATAAGCATGTGTGTAGTTTCTGTTTACAAGGAAAAATGTCAAGACATATGTTTTCTACTAGTTCTCATGTCTTTGTAAAACCCTTTAAAAGAATAAGTAGTGATGTTTGGGGACCATTGCCGGTTGTATCAGTGGAAGGATATAAATACTATGTTAGTTTCAATGATGATTTTACAAGATTTACATGGATTTTTCCATTGTGCTATAAGTCTTAAGTTCAGTCTGTGTTTGAGCAATTTTATGCCTTTATCGAGAATCATTTTCAAGCTAATGTCAAATATTTTCAATCTGATGGTGAAGGTGAGTACATGAGCTTGAGTTTTAAGAAATTCTTGGCTACAAATGGAATTTTACATTTGGTTTCTTGCTCATACACTCCACAACAGAATGGAGTAGTAGAGCGCAAGTATAGACATATTATAGAAACTGCAGTTACTTTGCTATCCACTGCCCATTTGCCTCACAATTTCTGGTTCCATGCTCAATAGAATGACATGCCGCAATTTACAATCGCAATCTCCATTTTTTAAGTTGTTTGGAGTACATCCAGAACTGAAAGGTCTTAGAATTTTTGGCACAATAGTTTATCCCTTTCTTAGACCCTACAATTCTAGCAAGTTGGATGCTAGAACTGATCAATGTACATCCTTGGGTTATTCTTTGGGATACAAAGGTAGTGTGTGTCATCACAGAGTGAAGAAGAAGTTGTTTATTTCAAGAAATGTATTACATGATGAAATTGTGTTTCCATTCATGGATAATTCTGTACATTCTTCTTTACAGCAGTTATATACTCATTTAAACAAGCATCCTATACTTGTTCCAATTATCATACCTTCAGTTACTAGTTCTGTTCAGTCAAGTGGCAGTAGTATGGATTCTTTGGTTAATAGGCAAAATACACAATCAAGCAGTGTTCATCACAATGGTGGTTCTCTAAGTAATGAGCAGTATATTAGTTGTCAAGGCAATTCATCATCTAGGAATAGTCTTCAACATGTTCAAAATGGTGGTTTTTCTATACAAGCTTCTCCCCCCCCCCCCCCCCCACCAAAACTAGCATCCTTCTTCCTCTCAAACATCAAATGCTTTGTTGCCTGTCCATAGTTCTGTACAATGAGAGGTAAATCTCTTTCTTCATCCAAATATTGATTCAAATGCTGCTGCCAATTCTGATTTATCTGTCGTATCTTCAAGTCATCATATGACAACTAGATTGAAGTCTGGTGCCATCTCTAGGAAAGATTATAGTTCCTATCTTTCATCTAATGCTATTTTTCTGAGACAAATGCTAGTGACTCTGTTGATGTTAGGTTCAAGGGTTACACTGAAGTTTTGTCTATTCATGATTCTGTTGAGCCTACTACTTTTAGAATAGTAGTTGTACATGAACACTGGAGGAATGCTATGTTCGAAAAGTTCATACCTTTGCAAAAACAGGGAACATAGGAGTTGGTTCCACCATCGGTTGATAGGAATGTGATAGGAAGTAAGTGGGTTTATAAGATTAAGAAGGATCAATATGGCAAGATTTCAAGATACAAGGCTTGCTTAGTGGCCCAAAGCTACAGTCAAGAGCATGGGTTAGATTATGATGATACATTTAGCCCCTTGTAAGACACACAATTGTAAGACTTGTCCTTGCTCTTGCTGCTTCACAAAGGTGGAAATTACGCCAATTAGATGTCAAGAATATGATTATGCATGGTGATCTCCAAGAAGAGGTGTTCATGAAGCAACCACAAGGGTTTCAGGATCCTAATCATTCTCAGTATGTTTGTAAGCTTGTTAAGTCCCTTTATGGACTTAAACAAGCTCTTAGAGCCTGGAACTCGAAATTTACCACTATCTACCTAATTTGGGATTTGTGGTCTTTGAATCTGATCCTAGTTTGTTTGTTAAAGCTCTTGACAATGAATTTTTTATTAGGGATGGGTAACGGTTATGGCAGGTGGGTAATCACGAATATTTACCCATAACCGTTTATGTTCATACCCGTATAACTGTTTACCCGTTAATTGCATAAATGGTTATACTCATACCCATAACCGTTTATAAATGGTTAACCATACCCATAACTGTGTACCCATTTAACCATAACCGTTCACCCGTTTTTGAACCCGTTTATACTTTTTTTACCCATTTACCCTTTTTCACCCGTTTACATTTTTTTTTTTTTAAACAACTTGAAAACTACAAAAGAAAAATTTGTCATAATTTTTCGTTTTCTGACAATTAAACACCGTTATAGCCGCATTTTAGCATGCATTTCCCTATTTTAATCATTTAAGTCCTCATACAATTCCAATAATTGAAATAATAGTTTATAAACGATATTTTTCTGCTACACCCAAGTAAGTCTTTAATTATAATCCATATGATTACAAAGTAAAGCTTCTAAAAACAAAAAGTAGTCATTATCTTGAATACTAGATGATTCAAAGCTCCAAAATATTCATAAACTAAACACTTTCGAACATGAATGCTTTAGCACATTCAATCACAAAGTCTCATAGACTCGTCACCAAAAGAGGCCTACAAAAGAAATGTAGAAATTGAATTAGTATCCCATTTAGGAACACTGACTCCAATTAACATGAATCCAACAGAGGTAAGTGATCACAGAAGGTTTACATTGTACACTCAATTATCAGAAAAAAAAAATAAAAAAATAAAAAAAAGCAAACAAAAATGGAGTTCCAAATCAGTTGAGTTAGTATCACCATTCATCAATATGCATAAACAGAAGGTTTACATTCCATGATTTTTCACACACCCATATGCATAAAGTGAATTAGTATCACCAATAATTCCAAAGTAAAAAACAAAAATTTAGGTTTTTATTTTTTTATTTATTTTTTTTTAAATTTACATATATTAAATTAAATGGGTAAATGGATACCCGTTATAACCGCGGGTAATACCCATAACCACCCATTTAAATTTCACGGATAAACGATTATACCCATAACCGTTTGTTCGTCTAAACGGTTATCCATAACCAAAACCGTGAACTTTAAATAGGCAGGTAACCACGGTTACCCAAACCTATGGGTATTTTGCCCATCCTTATCCACAAACACAACTGCATGAATCTTCAATACCCTAAACAAAAATTAAAATGTAAAATTCTTAAGATTGAAGCCCAGAAATCTAAACTAATAAAACCCATAAATAAATAAAGATTTCAATTACACATTTCGAGCCCTCTCCCCCATCCCTCTTTTGTTCGACTTCCAATCTCTGCAAATCCAAAAAAACCTAATTGAACAAACAAGTAATTAGTTGCAAAAATGGAGACAATGACCGAGTTAGAGAGAGAAAGAGATGAGCGAGAGAGAGACGAATTAGATGGCAGTGGAAATATGGTTGCCAAAGCTTCATTGGCCAGAAATAATGGAACTTTCCGACCAAAATGCAAAATTTGGTACAAAAATCATATCTTTAAGGATGGAACATTGATGCAAACGAGAAACCCTCACTTTGAAGCTTCACTCTCGACTTCCCTCTCTTGGAAATCGGAGCTCAAAGATTTGAGCTCAACCTGGAAACCCAGAGCTCACAAAGCTCTCTCGGCATCCTCTCTTCAAAATGACAAAAATGATGAAATGAGCTAAGGGTTTTTAGTATTTATATGTGGGCATTTTAGTAATTTTGATTTTGTAGATGGTGTGCTTGGTTTGTGCATGGCTGGTTTGTCCTATTTTAGTCCCAAGATTAAGAAAATGTCCCATTTTGGGTATTTCTCCTTATGACCTAATTTAATAAAAACAAACTTAATTTAAAAGAGGTAGAAAAATCTGCAATATTAAGAAAAGGAAAAGGAAACAGAATTTAGAAATCAAATTGAGAAAACACTAGGGTTTTACCGTCACCTTAACAATCCTATATAGTTTCCCCAATTACTTATGACATATACATGCATATTTTGAAGGTTAGGTTTTCCTAATATATGCCTACTTGGACCCCTAATATAGAACATATATCCAGCATGCAATTTGTTTGTGGTATTTAGATCAAATCTAAACATGCATGACTCATTACATTTTGAAAACCCTCTGAAAAACCATGCAACCCTTAAGACGTGATATTCATCCTAAGTGAACTTGCACATATTAACCACAAGAAACCTTCGTTAATTTTAAGGATTGACCTCCAACCAAAATTACATCAAATTATTTTTTTAAACATCCTAATGGTCGCAAATCATCAAGAAACTTAGATGGTTTAAACCTATGATTAATAACTCAAAAGCCTGCATGCATATTATCATAAGGAAATTGAAAAGAAACTACATATGGCCTCACCCTAACAAAAGAGATTAGTTGCTCATATTCATAATTAAAATCAAAGGGAATTATATTGAAATAATAAAAGATCGAAAACACCTTGAATGTATAAGTCTGAAAATCTCTAAGCTTGGCCAATTTCCTCTCTCAGATATCGCATAGAGAAGGAAAAATGGGGCCAGCCAAACTTATTTAAACTGCTATAATTCAATTCTCCTAGAAAGAGGTCTTCCAATCAGACTAGAAAACCAAATAAATCAGGAAACATAATCATAAATTAAATAGTAAAATTTGCCAAAAATCTGCACAACCACGTCTTGGATCCATAGCCACTCCAAAACCATCCCAAGATAGTTGGATTTAAACCTTGAAATATTCTGAACACTTCTCTAGAAGACCACGAACCCATCAGATGTCAACTTGGGCTCCAAATTAAGCCCAGAAACGACACTTTCCGGCAACGTGCACGGCTTCTTTATTCCATCACCAACAAATAACCATTTGGTAGAAAAAGCCAAAATTTTGACACAAGCACTCCAAGAGACACAAACGTCACTCCAATTTGATCATTCCAAAATTCATTCATTTGATCACGTTTTGCTCTAGAGGAAATCGAATGTCCTATATTGAAAATATAAATCAAGTATCAAAATTCTACCAAAACATACTAAGAATAGGATATATAAAGTGGACCGGCAACATTTTGATCAGAAAACATTCAGCAGCACACAATCATAACACAAAAGCTATACCCTCTAGCCCAGAAAACATCACACAAGATATTCAGAAGCTGAGAAAGAAGATGGGCGGCTGCGACGTCAACGGGAATCTGAACCAGCACAAGTTCAGTGCTCCTATGCCTTGGATTGGCATCTATGTAGCAGCAGCATCCTTAGCCTGCCTAATTGCAATGACTGCCGACGTTATCCATGGCTTTAGACATTGGAAACTCTGGTTCCCTTGCAAGTTCTTCTCCATCAATGCAACTTCTTTGACCTTGATCGGTGTTGCAATTAAACTGTCAGTGGATCTCAATACTCCGATGCCTGGCCGCCAGGATCAGCTCGCAAAGCTCAGCAGTTCTGTCTTGATTTGCACAGTAATGGGTAACACTATGCCTTCTCTTGGAGTCATGAAAAATACAGAAATCATGATGAATGCAATTGCTTTTGGAATTCTGGTTATTACCCTTATCGTGAATATTTGCATTCAATTAGCTACTGGTGCAATCTTTGTTTTCTGCATGGAGCATGCTTTCATCATGTTCATCATGCTTGTTTTATTTATCATGATGAATTTCTCTGCTTTAACCATTCCCGTATGTAAACAATATTTAGAACACAAGTACAAAGATAGCAGAAATGAAACAGGCAAAACAGCGGTTACCAAAGTTAAAAGATTGTCTGATGAAACATTGAATGATGGCTCATACCTCTAGTCCCCAGTTTGTGGCGGGGCGTTCAGCGATATGCACAGCTTCTGGAGCATTTTGTCTTTTGAGTGCCATGACTTTAGCAGAAGCCATGGTTCGGAAGCCATGGTTCGGACTTACTGGATGCCCTGGTCATTTACATTTTGCAACGGCAAGTCTGACTACAAGTGGTCAACCACTTGGGTTCTTTCTGTGCAGACAACTGCAGTAGCAGTTGGTACAATTGGTCCTGCATCAAGATGGTTCATCGCCATAAATTTCAGATGCGCAAAAAGAGGAAACAAAAGCTACAATGGAGAATTTAAAGTAATAGTACTGGAACCGGGGACTGATAGAGTTGAAAGAAAGTCCATTAACATTGAGAATCAGAAATAGGCACTGCAGGAAACTTGTTCACGGCACAATAAACAAACTTTTAGGCTTGTGTATTGCAATGCATACGGGCAATGTCATAGTGAGTAAGGCCATTCGGCTTATTTCCATCTTCATTGTTAGCTGGATATTGTTATGCAGTGACTTTTGCAAACAGAGGAAGTCCAAAGTCAACACTATTTTTAACGACTCCGGGACAGAGTCACAGCCGAACCCAAAGCTAGATCTTAGCTGTTATGTACTGCATCTTGAAGGTGAGAATGCACTGGTGGAGCACATGATGAGAAGCAACTGTGATGCTACTGGTCATTGGTTTCGAAGGGGAAAGAAAATAGAGCCTAAATATATCATGAAACTGTTAGAGAAATCAACACTTTCACAAGGATTCAAAGGAGTTGCAAATTTTGACAGTGAACAAGTTCCCTCTCTAGACATGGAAGAACCACCAAATTGTTGGGCTCTACCTGTTGTGACACTAACAAGTATTGCTCTTGCACTTCCAGACATCAGCAGTAGTTCAATTAAAGAGTTGATAAGTGGTGTTCACGAAGGGCTCATGTACATAAATTTTATTGAAAATTACTTGGATGGTAAAGAAGATGTCACCAACATCAGAAAGACAGCGATTACAGTGTGGCAAGGAATTGATCTGTATCACAAATGGCTATATGTGGATCTCCGTAAACTGTCACCTGAGTGGACGAGCTCAAAAGAAATACTAGAAGGGCTTTCTGAGACTGCAAAATTCATATTTGAAGAGTCTAGAAAGAAGCATATGACTACGAATGTATGTTTAAGAGATAACCCTTCAAAATGGCCTATTAGGGAACTGGCTGCTAATTCCATGTACAGGATAAGTCAAACTATTCTGATAAATTATGAAGGCAGCATCAACCAGACAGGTGAGAGATCATTCGAAGAATTGACTGCCGTGATCTCGGACATAATGGCAGCTTGTCTCGCTAATTTAAGTCTAGTAATAAGGATGAAGTGTCTGAGCATCGGCATTGAAGAGAGGGGGGAAGGTGAGGCATGCAGTTCACATTCTTGGCAAAACTGAAAACATTCTGAATATTCTAGACCATAGAATTCCCCCAAGTATGGACCCTTGCCAAATTTCTTGCATTGATGAGCGGCGTTTGTTGCACAAGGAGGGCCCCTTGCCCTTCCCTTCTTCGTCTCCATCAGAGGGTGACAGAGCCTCTTCTCTTTTAAGTGACTTCTCCCTGGTGATTGACTAAAATTTACTAGCCCACAGTTTGCAACAGTGGCGGATCTTCATTCACATGTTAGTACAAAAGGAGTTGAAACCACTTTCAGATTTTTCTTCACATTTCTTTTTGTGGGTATTCGAAACTAATGTAAATATGTAATAGATATTATTGATAGCAGCAAACAAAACTATAAAGCATGATCTTATCTTTTCTGAATGGAACCCCCTTCCCATGATGAAATACTTTTGTAACTGAAAGAAAAAAGATACACTTGCTTGTTCGTCTATTTCAGTTTCTTGGTTATTCCTGCTGTCGGGGCATGAAGCTTACTATGCAAATGTTCCTTTATGGCACAAAGGACAAAGCCTAGTTTATTGAATTGAAATTCTTGCAATTGTTCTAATTTGTCAACGCACCAGAGCCTATTTTTTTTTTTAAATTCTTGCTTTGACGAACAAAGACTGTTTATTTGCTTCTGGGTTTATGTTGGATTTGGGTTTTTTCACGCTTTCTTAGTGTATCGTAAATTTGAGTTGTTCATAGTTTGCAGAAGTCAAATTCAGTCAGGATTGAAGGTTTACTTGGCATTTTACTGTTATGAACTGTGTAAAACATTCTATGTTTTCAATGTTGGTTCGGGTGGAATCATCTTCTGCTTCTTTACCAGATGCCTCGATCCTCTATGGGCCTACACTTAATATGCCTTACAAGCCTAACATACCTCACATGCCAAACATGCCTTATATATCAACTCTATTCTCACAGTACCTAATCTATTCTCACAGTATTATTCTGCTAGTTGTGTTTATCTTCAGAGTGGTTTGGGTTTCTAAATTAACCAGGGTGCATATCAATCATAACCAACAAAATATTTTAGATCAGGATCATCTGTACACAGTCAAAGACCTTTCTTTAATAGGAGAAATAGAAACAATGGAGTTTGAGACCTAATTTTCTGATCATGGAAACTGAGGGTTTTCTGGTCAGAAGCAAGGTTCTCAACGGCAATCTTGGAATGGCAATTCAGGGTTTAAATCCAGAATAATGTCAAATCTACAGTTACAGAGGTCACACAACTTGAAACCTTAATTGACTCCATATTATAATTTTCTTGCATGAACTTGATTTGTAAAGGAATATGATTTAGCTAATGCTCATGCAAAAAAAGAAAGCAGCGTTCAATGTTATGCATGAAATTGGTTCTGCAGGAATTGATTTGTTACCTAATGTGAAACCCTCCCATTAATATTAGTAGATGCATATGATATTTAGTACTTAATGACATAATAAACTACTCTATTTGTTCTATAACATACAACGATACAAGGATAGCACACTCATCTTAGCCCTATTAGTAGCATGTATCAAAATCACCACCACTTCAACATTTTAACTATATCAGAGAATGTTTTCGACCTAATTTTTCAACAAATATGAAAATCTTGACGTCTAAACAAAAATCATGTTGAAAAAAATAAAAATAAAAATTGACATTGATGTTTACCTGAGTTTGTCAACTTGGTCTTATCTCACTCCATTGTATCTTGTTCTTCCCAGAGAGTAGCATTCAGAAGTCAGACAGCTAACATACATGAAGGCATCTTTTTCGCCTATGTCTAAACATAGAGACCTTGTATGCTCACCTGTTGTAACGGTCTTCGTCAAGTTATACTTATCCTTGTAAGCTTCATAAGTTCATACATATTATTATGTTAGATGATATTCGCAGGGTGCAAGGCCCTTTAGTTGTTAGTTTACATGGACGAACAGACATGGAAAGGATATGACGTAAGATTCCATTTTGCTCAGTTAATTATTTAATTAGAAATCTTAATTTATTTTTACACATGGGTAAAAGTCTGATTAACACGAGAGATTGAGAAATTTTCATTAGAAAGCCCCAAGAAAGACCCACTAACAAGTTGGTGATCTAAAATTAGGCACAACCAAGTTACAGAACAATTTGTGTGATATCGATCTAGGGAGACATTCTTTCCTAATTTATGTTTGTATGGTCTAAGGAGGGCAGTAACTTACCTGAAATGGGTCTCTGTCTCTACTATCACGTGACTGAGAGAGAAGGTTGTATGCAACCCGACGTTTGTATCGTTTTCCTGGCTCTTTCAATACCGACAAGAGAATTTGAATTTGAAGCTCTTTCCTTTCCTGCAAGAGAATTTGAATTTGGACCGAACCACTTGATGAGTGAGACAGAGTGAGGCCCGTATGCAAGCACTTGAATTTCTACTGAATTCTTCCACTTTCAAAATAATATACTAATGAAAACAATATATAAATAAATCAATAACATACTACCCTCATGATTACCAAACAAAAAAAATTATTCTATGCTCTCACTGTAAATCAATACTCAGTGTGGTGGAAAGCATGCTTCGTGAGGCAATCAATCGCATTAGCCCTACTTATATTATAAAATTTGTATGACTGTAAGTTGAAATACAGACAGCTGAATACATAATAAAGCCAAAATTGCCACACGCAAAATACCAAGAAGTTTACACTGTTAACAAAGTCGTATGATAATAAAATGAGATCAAGACAGCAGATTACTGAAAAAAAAAATAAATAAATAAATAAATAAAATTAAAAAAAGCCAAAATTGCTGCACTTGGCAATTATGAGTAAAATAACAGAAGTTTAGACTGTTCTCAAGTCATTTGATAGTATGATAAGATGCAGACAGGTTTATGCATAATAAAGCCAAAATTCCACACTCGACTATCACAAGTAACATACCAAAACTTTAGACTGTTTCTCTAATCATACGATAGCAATATGATATACAGACAGCTGAATGCTAAAAATCAGTGTACGAGTCTTACTAGTAAAATACCAAAAGGTTCTCCAGTCTCCACAAGAATTCCAGCCACTAAAACAAAGGAAAATTCAATCTCATTCATGACCAACAGTAGTCTGAAGCAACTCAAATATAGATAGACATGTAAGATAGTCAAGACATTAAGGGTTACCCAACTGGACAAGCTTCACCTGATCAGATAACACTCATCAGCACAAACAGAACAGAAGAGCTCTCGCCCGATAAAAAAACACCCCAGAGATTCAGCAACTGAACAAGAAGATGGGTGGCTGCGATATCGATGATGGGACTTGAACCAGGAAAACTTTAGTGCTCCTATGCTTTGAATTGCCATCTATGTAGCAGCACCCTCCTTAGCCTGCCTAATAGCAACGGCAGCAGATGTCATCCATGGCTTTCAACACTGGAAATTATGGTTCCCTTCCAAATGTTTTTCCATCAATGCCACTTCTTTGACCTTGATAAATGTTGCAAGTACATTATCAATGGATCTCAATAACCTGATGCCTAGCCGTCAGGATCAGCTCGCAAAGCTCAGCAGTTCTGTCTTCATTTGCATAGTTATGGGTAGCCTTCTCTTGGAGCAAGGGAAAATAAAGAAATCACGATGAATGCAATTGCTTTTGGAGTACTGGTTATTACACTCATCATGAATATCTGCATACAATTAGTTACTGGTGCAATCTTTGTTTTCTGCAGAAGGGTGGTAAGTAAACTTAGAGAATGTCTGATGAAACAGCGTTCAGCAACATGTACTGCATCTGGAGCTTCCTGTCTTTTGAGTGCCATGATTTTAGCAGAAGCCATGCTTCAGACTTACTTGATGCCCTGTTCATTGACATTTTGCAATGGCAAGTCTGGCTACAAGTGGTCAACCACTATGGTTCTTGCTACACAGATAATTGCAGTGGGAATTAGTACAATTGCTCCAGCATCTAGATGGCTCCTCGCAATAACTTGCATGTGTTCAAAAAGAGGAAACGAAAGATACAAAAGTAAATTCAAAGTAGAAAATCACTGGACCCAGAGTCTAGTAGAATCGAAAGAAAGTCCATTAACGTTAAGGATTAAAAATAGGCAAAGCTTGCTGGCAACTTGCTCAGGACACAATAAACAAATTTTTTGACATTTGTATTGGATTGCAGAAGGGGAATGACATAACAAGAAAGGCAATATAACTCAAGGACAGAGTCACAGCAAAACCCAAACCTAGATCTTAGCTGTTATGTTGTGCATCTTGAAGGTGAGGATGCATTGACTGAGCTCATGATAAGAAGCAACTGTGATGCTACTGATCATTGGTTTAAGAAGAGTAAATAAATAGAGCCAAAATTTATCACGAAACTGTTTGAAAAATCAACATTTTCACGAGGATTCAAAGGAGTAGCAGATTTTGACAGTAAACAACTTCACTTGTCTAGATTTTGAAGAACCGCCAAATTGTTTGGCTCTACCTGTTGTTACTGCTCTTGCACATCCAAGCATTAGCAGTAGTTGAATAAAAGAGTTGATAAGTGGTGTCAACAAAGGGCTCATGTACATAAATTTTGATTGAAAAGTACCTGGATAGTAAAGAAGATGTCACCAACATCAGGAAGACAGCAAATATGGTGTCGCTAGGATTTGATATCTATCATACATGGCTCGATGTGGATCTCCACAAATTGTCGCTTCAGGCGAAGAGCTCAAAGGAAACTGCAAAGTTCAGATCTGAAGAATCTAGAAAGAAGCAAGTAGGTTTAAGAGATATTCCTTCAAAATGGCCTGTCGCAGAATTGGCTGCTAACTCCATGTATAGGATAAGCCAAACTCTTCTGCTAAATTGTGAGGGCAGCGTCAACCAGACAGGTGAGAAATTATTTGAAGCACTGAACAGTCATGATATCTGACATTCTGGCTGCTTTCCTCATAAATTTAGAGCAGGTAATAAGAATGAAGTGTTCAAGGAGAACCATTAAAGAAAGGGAGGAAACTTAGAGGCATGCAGTTAACATTCTTGGTAAAACTGAACATTCTTGACACTATATACCAGAGAAGCCCGAAAAGTATGGATCCTCGTCAAATTTCATGCATAGATGACTGGTGTTTGTTGCAAAAAAATGAAATCCTTTAGGCCAACCCTTTTTTATCTCCATCAGAAGGTGACAGAGCCTCTGTTCTTTCAAGTGACTTCTACATGATCATTGATTAGATATCAATGTATTAAAAGCGTGAGGCATGGGCAAGGCATCCGAGGGATAGCCCAGCCTAGGCGTGAGGTGTGAGGCGAAGCCTCACAGGGCCTAAATTTTTAATATATGCACTAAGCGTACACATATATTATATTAAAAAAAAAAGATTATTAATATACATTATAAATACACACACACACACACACACATATATATATATATACATACATATATTATTATATTATATATATAAAATAGAGGATGAAAAGCACAATGAGCACACATATAACAATGCAGCAGACAGCACACACATCCATTATATAAAAAAATAAAAATCAGAAAAAATGGCAGAGAGACGATAGTGCAAGGAAGAGGTATGAGGCAGTTAAAACCTTACCCAAAATTTGGGTTTGGGAGTAAAAATAAAAAAAATAAAAATAATCCCCTGAGGCGCGCCTAGGCAGCTCCAGCGATGCCTTCCACCCTCTCCCTCAAAACAGAGGCAGCAACCCTCAAGCCCAGCCTCACAGGGCGCCTAGATGCGCCCTGAGGCGAACATTTTAAAACATTGACAGCACACACATCCATTATATAAAAAAATAAAAATCAGAAAAAATGGCAGAGAGACGATAGTGCAAGGAAGAGGTATGAGGCAGTTAAAACCCTACCCAAAATTTGGGTTTGGGAGTAAAAATAAAAAAAATAAAAATAATCCCCTGAGGCGCGCCTAGGCAGCTACAGCGATGCCTTCCACCCACTCCCTTAAAATAGAGGCAGCTACCCTCAAGCCCAGCCTCACAGGGCGCCTAGATGCACCCTGAGGTGAACCTTTTAAAACATCGCTAGATATACAAGCCAGGAGTTTAACAGAGTAGCTTATGAGTTATGATCCACAAGTTTCTTCCATTATTTATGCGGATATTTGCAGGTGATGTAAATATGTAATAGTAATACACATTATTACAAAAAATGTGTAATGCAGTATGTGGATATATGCAACTGACGTAAATATGTAAGACACGATGTCACAGAAAATATGAATGCAGTATGTGGTTATTTGAAACTGATTCACATGTTTCAACTTTTTCTTCACATTTTTCTTGATGTGGATATTTGCACCTGATGTAAATTTGCAATACAGTATGCAGCAGAAAAACTAAATTCGGAGTAAGATATTTTCTTGTTTAATTGAACATCTTTGTATTTCCTGATTTCTTTCACTAGATTTTAAAATATACCATAAAAAACGCTGCTGCACATAAAAGATAACACATGTGTATACGAAAGGAAGAGCAACTTATACTATATCTACTAGAAAGCATTACAATTATGAATCAAGTAATTATAAGAAAAGATGGTTTGTAACTGGATTAAAGGCAATCGAGTTCAAATGTGGTTCCCGAATCATTTGCATAAGGATTCAGAATCAAGCTTGAATGCATATTCTTCCTTCACTTAATTACTCTAATTGTCAAACCCTACTTCTTGACATTTCAAGTGATATTAATTCTCCTTGATTCAATTGTTTAATAAGAAAAGGTTAACAGCTGCATTATTTTCAATAAGAAATTCAACTCATAATGGACTACACAATCGGATATTGCATTGAATTGTAACAATCCATAACAACTAGACATCACATGAACACAGAAACATCTACTCATTCTCCTAACAAGGAGCAAGTTGCTTGGTATAGAATAAATATATCATGAAACTGTTCGAGAAATCAACATTTTCCCAAGGATTCAAAGGAGTAGCAGATTTGAAAGTGAACAAGTTCCCTGTCTAAGGCCAAATTGTTGGGTGCTACGTATGTGACACTAAAGTAGTTCATAAAAGTGGTAGCTTATGATTCACATGTTAGTATAATCTTTTCTGGTTTGGTTAAATATCTTCGCATGGAAAAATACCTACTTCTATTCCTGATTTCTTTCACTAATTTTTTTAAATATACCATCAACATACAAATGGAAGAGAAAGTTACACTAAATCCACTAGAAGGCATTAGAATTCTGAATCAAGTGATGATAGAGGAGATTGAGTTCACATAAGAATCCCAAATCATTTGCACAAGGATTCAGAATCAAGCTCAAATACATATTCTTCCTTCACTTGGCTCTGACACTTCACTCTTGACATTTCATGGGATGCTTATCCAATAAATATGTTTGGGGTTCTTTTTTCCATTAGAATTGCATCTTATTTACCCTTACAGATGAAAAACTAAATTGCACTAATTATGTATTCCGTTGGCAAGCGGCCCCTTACCACAGTGGTGGAAAGGTGTTGAGCCCTTGCATTACGGCGTGGGTTCGAACCCCGTCGACTCCTAACCTAACATCTAATCTAACCAAATCTATCGTTTGACAAGAAAAAAAATAATTATGTATTCCGTTGGATTCTACAATGTATTATTACAACTCCCAATCCACAATCAACTGCACATGCAAACAGAAATATTTATCAGTTGCATTAACTAAAAAGCAAGTTCCTTGGTGTCGTCGACTACAATTAAAACTTTCCTAGCCAGATTTCAAGCTGTTCATCCCTTTTAACTGGAAGGAAAAATTGCTGGAAGCATTTAAAGCTTGGGAATATCTTAAGGATACATATTTCGCTTTGTTATTGGATTACCAAGCATATTCTCAGATGATGACTTCAGCTGCACAGAAGACATTACCTATAAAATTGACACAATAGTATCGATAACAATGCAAATCGAAAAAAAATTCAAACATGAAATCAACCTAATTCAGAGTAAATTCCAGACACAATGAATAGCCAACAAAGCAAACTTTAATAAATTTCCTTTCATTTCCTACACTTTCTCAGAAACTAAACAGCAAACTAAATCAATTCACAAGATAAATTGCATCCCCAGATTTCCACCAAAACCTAAATTAAACAAAATTCCCAAACAAAAATACCCGCTTCGCTCCACAAGAGAAATGAACCTGACTCGATAACGGCGTCGTAGCAGGGCGAGATCTAGTGGTCGTCCTCCTCCTTCTTCTTGGGCTTGCGGTAGTTCTCTTCGATGTGTTTGGCGATCAGAAGGCCGGTGGTGGAGAGCTTCTGGATGTTCGGAACGTCGTAGTTTTGGGCAACGTAGACGCCGAACACTGTGCCCATTAGAAACGAGAAGCTGCTTCTGATTATCCCCATTGCTTTCCTAAAAGTGCTTTTGCGTTGGGCCTTGGAAAAACTGAAAAATTACCTAGGGTTTGGGTTTTCGGGTTTGCGTTTGGGATTTTCGGATTTGAATCGCTGTATTGTGTGCGAATTGAATTGAATTTATACGGGTCGGATTCTTGCTCATCACTCTTTCTTGGGAAACGGGTCAAAGACTCACAGCTCCTCCATTTCTTCCTCCTCAAGACAAAAATCATATTACTACGCAAGACAAGACAACTCTTTTCTAATGGTTTATGTTGCTTTTATCTGCTCTCATAAATCGGATAATTAGAATTAAAATTTGGGTTGATTACATTTTGCATCCACATAAAATTGAACACAAATCTGCTGAGTGTAAAATAAAATTAACCCTTAAAATTAACAATCTCAATCAGGGGTTTGATGAAAAAATTGGGTTCGAATTAGGGGTGGGCATAAAAACCGCCAAACCGCAAAACCGCATCGAACCGTAAGAAAAAAAACCGAAAAAAACCATGTTGACCGGAAAAGTCAACTTTGAGTGAAAAACCGAACCGAACCGTTCAAACCGGTTCCGGTTCCGGTTTCGAATGACCAAGAACCGGCCGAACCGAACCGAACCGTTTTATTAATAATAAATAAATAAATTATATATACACACACATGTCATGATATAATAGGTTGAAAAATAGGTTGAAAAATTGTGTACATGAGCTGCTGCTTCTTGCTTGCTCTCTGAAGTCTGAAAACTTGCAATTTGTTTCATCATTTTTTTGTTTGTTGACTGATTGACCAGTGCATATGTATTTTAGTTGTCTTTTTTTGTTGACTTGGTGCCACTACCAAAGACATTTGCATTAAAAAAGATGTGTTGTATGCAACTTTATGTAATTAGTTTTAGAAGATGTATTTGAATGCATAATGATTTGGTGTTCAAATAATTTATTATTAGGAACCGTAAACCGGCAAGAACCGAATCGGAACCGGTGTAGACCGAACCGTAATGTTCTAGTCATAAATTTAAGTGGAACCGCACCGAATCGAACCGTTAATATATTTCGGTTCCGGTTCCAATTTAGGGGTGGAACCGCACCGAACCGCACCGTGCCCACCCCTAGTTCGAATTGAAGTTTACAATTATTAGAAAATTGATAGGATTTAGGGTGCAAAACATAAGTTACCTGTTGTAGGCCTATTTGATTAAACAATTTTATGGTTTAGAGAGAGAGAGTGGGCCGGCGGCAATTAGAGAGAGGAGAGATTGATTTAATTGTGAGGTGTGTTTGTATCACCTCATTGTGCCTTTATTTATAGTAGTAGGATGGGTAAAAACTTTTCCCTTTAGGATTACAACATTTAATAGGTAATCAACTCCTAATAGGAATATAAGATACATTATCATATTTACTAGGATTTACACAATCACATTCCTATTCTAAATATGATTGGAGCATTACCCTCAAAATTAACAATTTTAATCAAAAAAGGGTTTGACAAAGAGATTGAGCTCAGATTGAAGTTTACAATTATTAGAAAATTGACAAGGAAAACCATAATAAAGAAGTCACTGATAAGTGCATTATTTTTTATTATTTCATATCATTTATCCCTATATTTTGTTAACGAATTGGTCTTAAAAGAATCTTATTACTTTTATTTTCTTAGTTTCAACTAATCTACGCACACAGGACATTTTTGGTAATAATTCGACTTTCCAGAGGAGTTTTGAAGCAAGGCCATTTGGAGAAGGAAGCTAAGAGGCTGATGATCGTTGTATCTGAACTTCATAATTTTCCATAAAGCCGAACATTCCAGTTTTCAAAGTTAATCCCGCAGAAGTAGTTTTCCCGTCAGAACTGTGCAGCTGTGGGAGAATGACGAGTTGAAGGCTTTTCCGATTTTTCCTAGTGGCGTGCGATATATGCCTGGAACGATAAGAGATAAAGCTATGTTTCCTGTATTTTTACAGAATTTTCCAGAAGAGAAATCGACCTTAAACTTGACGTGCAAATCAGATGACGTGTTTCCCAAGCCAAGAAGGATTCTTTCCTAGTTTCTCTCATTGATTATTTAGGAATTTGTTTTCTTTTAGGAAAGTTTCTACCAGACTTTTTAGGGTTTTAATAGAATAAATATAGTGCCCTAGGCTATCTAAAAAAAGTGAGGACTTAATACACAAAAAGTCGTCCAAAGTGAAGGAGGGAAGCTTAGCGTGCTTTTACCATTCTTTTCTGGGTATGTTCTTCCATGACTTCTTTTGTGATTTTTATTATGACTATGTGTAACTAAACTAATTTTCTAAGGTTATGATAAAACCATGACATGATTATTCCCGAAGTATCTTGTTGATTATTATTCAATTACATGCGATGTTTAATTCTTAATCTTTGTGTTTAATTTATTCTAGTTTCGAATGTTCTTGTGACTGGCCATCATTGTGAACTTGTTTCTAGATAATTAGATAAATCTAAGAGGATGACTAATCAATTAGATTTATTGGATCTAAGATCAGAAAGAGTAGACAAACTAGTAAGGATGACCAATATCAAACTAGTCCTACTTGGTTGACATGATTCTTCAATGCTTAATGGGATTTTATTTGTTTAACTGTATGCCTAACCAATAGGAATAGTTGTCACATATAGACACACGAGTTGATGCCTAACCACGGATTAATTCATATCTTAGAAAGAACAACCTTAAATATTGGCAAGGTAATAGGATAGTAATCGGCTTGAAGAAAAGGGAATAGGATTGTTATTGGTGGATTCATGACCTTAGACTTTCATCATATTAAGTTGTTTAAACCTTCATTCCTTGTGTGTTTTCGTTAATCATACTCCTCGTTTGATTATAAGTTGGAGTTTTAATTATTTTTTGTAATCAATTAATCAGTCATTTGTTTCCTAATTAAGTTAGGTTTTGCGTAATCAGCTGGTTGAATTGGTATTAAAAGCAATTACTGTGGGATCGACTTTGTATTTGCATATATTGCTACAATTGATTCATGAGCTTGTGAGTTAAATTTGGTTTAAATTAATCTATTATTTATGTTAGTTTAAATACACATCAGTCACCACATGGAATTATGTTACACTTTTTTTCTAACTCGTATTATACTAGTTGTCGTGTTACATGTTACGCTCACAAGATACATAGTTAGCAAATATAAGGACATGTTTACGTATATGTAATCGTAATCAATTTACAGAATTGGATTCCAACAACAAGATAATCATTTGTTTACATAATCTTGGAGAATCAAAGTACATGTGGGGTCCACAAGCATTAAGGAATCCAACTCCTCATTTTGGAGGAATTGGACTCCTTACACAAAGGACGTAATTGAATTCCTGGACTGGTGGGGAATCTGGAATCGACTTCTTTTACCAATTATGCCCTCACTTGGTTTTGATTATTCCAATACTGCCCTTCATCTCCCTCACCAGCCATTTCTCTGTTTGCCATAAGATTAAGAGAATCTTGAAAATCAGAGCACTAACCACTCCTGACCATTCTCCCTCTCTATCTCCCTTCTCCATCACCATTGCACCACCAATACCATGCCTAGGCCACAAAAATTTTGCAACCCAAATTCGTCAAATCGCCTCAACCCCACCACCTGATATGACTGTTGAATCACTTCACCCAAAACCCACCAATTGATTCCATAACACCAAAACCTAACAAAGAAATAGGCATGAGCAAACGAATTTCTTTGAATTTGTGGGCTCTTTCTTCATCGGGGTAGGAAGGTCTTGACAACTTTGAAGGTTTCTGGGTTCTTTTGCAAAGTAGGAAGATGAATTTGGCTAGATTTTTGGCTTTTAATTAGAGTATAGTCTAATTATACACAATAAATCAATAATGGACATTTTAACTCTGCTTTATTAAATAAATAAAAATATTTAATTAAAATGCTTTTAAACATAAATATAGAATTAAAAAGGGCAATTTAGTAATCTACTTATTTCTATTCAGATTCAACTAGACCTGGCATTCGTGTCGTATTTCTCGTGTTTGTGTTGTTTTCGTGTCATACCCAATAGCTTAATAGGTTGTATCATGTAGCACTTGTTAAAATAAATGGGCAATATGACCCGACTCCAAATCGACTCGTTAATATTATCAGGTAAAATGACCCAACCCGTTTCCTGTTAAGAAAAATATATTTTAAATCAATAAATAACGAAAATGAAAAACATAATTAAAAAATTGTAAAATATAATACTACATTAGTATATATAAACCATATTGTCACATAAATATTATTTCAAAACATTAAAAAATAAAAAATAAAAAACCATCTGTCTTTCAAATTTACAGACCCCAAAGTAAGAGCCTAATGGAAAAAAAATTAGTGCATAATACAAAATACAAATGTTTAAAGATATGCAAAAGGAAGAGAGTTGTGTTTCAAGGTTGAGGAACCTTGCACGTTTTTAGCAATAAAACCCTTCAATTTTCATCAATCACCAAGAGAAATGGTATTGGAATTTTGGCTTGATATATTGTCTTCAATGGTGATATTAACGATGTTGTCACTAAGGTTTTACATAATCCGTAAACTATATATCTAAAATTAACCTTTGATTGTCATTTATATTTACGCTCCATTCTTCTCACCATTTTTTTTTTTTTGGGATTTTCTTTTCTCAAAACATGATCTCTTAGAGGATTCAGGAAGATTAACTGTTTGGATCATTGATATTACATTCAGAGTTTTACCATTAGTGAAAATATAGCTCGAAGTTTATAAAGTCTCTAGAAACTATATAATATCAACTCATATTTTAGTTAACCGTAAATATCGGAATGTCATATCAACGATCTAAACCGTTCATTTTTCTACATCCACTAGAAGATATCTTTTCAAAAAATAAAATCTAAAATATAAAATTCGTTGGGTAGAATAAAGTGTAAACGACAATAGATGGTTAAATTGGCTTTTTAGCCAAAATGATCCCTGAGATTTGCATAACACATCACTTTGGTCCCTGAGATTTCAAATCAATAGAAGTGGTCCCTAAGATTGTCCACCATCCATCATTTTGGTCCTTCCGTTAAAAACTCTGTTAAGTGTCCCGGAGCTCTTGGCCGGAAGTTTGGGCAATTTTCAAAGCTTTGTAACTCAATCGTTTCTTAACCAAATTCAACCCATAATATATCAAAATGAAGATAGGAAAGTGTAGAATAAGATTATACCATTTAGAAGCCCAATGGTTGTCGGAGATGGTCAAAAAATAGCTTCAAAGTTGACTGGTCTGAGGAAAAATTGGAAAACTCGCCGGAAACTGGGTAAACTTTAAACGTTCACAACTTCTTCAATACTCAATGAAATCAAGTGATAAAAAACAAAAATCATATTTCTCGACGAGAGGAAGAGAATGATACCTTTTTCAACAGCTAACTCGCCATGGTTTGGTCGAAAAGCGGCTCGAAAGTGGCTGTCTTGGTCTCGAGTTAGCTACTTTGAAGCCATTTTTCTGGCAAACCACGATGATTTAGCCATCAAACTCTTTGCCTTGTCGAGAAGTATGATTTTCATTTTTGAATCACTTGATTTCGTTGAGTATTGATGAAGTTATGAACGTTTAAATTTTACCCAGTTTCTGACGAGTTTTCCAGTTTTCCCTCGGACCAGTCAACTGTGAGGCTATTTTCCGACCATCTCCGGCAACCATTGGGCTTCCAAATAAGTATAATCTTATTCTACACTTTCCTATCTTCGTTTTGATATATTATGGGTCGAATTTGATTAAGAAACGATTGAGTTACGAAGCTTTGAAAATTGCCCAAAATTCCGGCCAAGAGCTCCGGCCACTTAACGGAGTTTTTAACGAAATGACCAAAATGATGGATGGTGGGTAATCTTAGAGACCACTTTTATTGATTTGAAATCTCAAGGACCAAAATGATGTGTTATGCAAATCTCAAGAACCATTTTGGCTAAAAAACCTGGTTAAATTTAAATCTAAGGTTTATGGATTACAATATCAGATCATTTGTAAATTAATTATTATAATTTTTTTAATGTGTTTCGTATTTTTAAATTAATTGATATTTTTATTTTTAATGTGTTTTATAATTTTTTTTAATTTCACTCTTTGCCTATAGTATACTATAGAAATAAATAAATAAATAAAACTCAAATTTTTAAAATTTATATAGAATAATAATACAATAATAATTAATAAACAATATATACATATCCATTATATCTATTGTATTTTATGGTAAATTTTTTTTAGTAGTTTAAAAATTTAAAATCATCAAAATAACTTTTTTCTTATCGTGTCGAAACAGGTTACCCGCGTGTCACTCTTATGTAAACCTGTTGAGGATCTGTTATTAATGGGTTCTTATCGTGTGACTCAATAATGACTCAATTAGTTATCATGTTGACCGGAACCTGTTATTTTTGTGTCGTTTACGTGTCATGTAAGAAATTGCCAAGTCTAGATTCAGCTGAATTAGTAAACAATTTAGTTTCATTACTATTCTGATTCTTGAACATTTAAGTAAACAGCTTCAATAGGAATCCGATTCTGACTCCTCTTCATTCCAATTCCTCCATAGTTCAATTCCTTATCAATCGAATTCCTCATATTTTGGTTATGGTAACGTAAATGAGCCATAAGTATAGATTAAATATTAATTTCGACAAACATCTGTTCATTACAACAAAAAAAAAAAAAAAAAAAAAAAAAAAAAAAAAAAAACACACCTTGGCAGACGAAAAAGTTTGTCGGGTCAAAGTGGTTTTCGTCACCATAAAGTTTAGTCAACAGAAGTTTGTCGAAAAGATTGGCCATTGTAAACCAATCTCTCGAATTCTTAACCGACAGAAATAGCGATTCATTAGGCAAAACAAAGTTTGGCTGGTGAATATTGTCGTCGGGTAAACATGCGTTGACCATCTTTACCCAACAAAATGATTTTGCCTGACTACAAGGTCTTGTTGCCGCACACAAAATTAAATAATATTAAAAGCTTGACGCGACAAAACTATCGTCCGGCAACTGTTTAAAACCAAAATAAACAAAAAATAATATAAAGTTTGCTCAATGAAAATATTAAAAAAAAATTGTTTTAAAAAAATACATTTTAAAAACAATATTTATAATAACTAATTTAATTTATATTAATTAAAAAACTATAATTAATGATACATGGAGAAGTTGGCTAGGTACTCATCCTTCATCTGTGTGGGGTCGTTGGCCGCTTGGATGGCGTTGGGGCCAACAACTACCTCTTGCCCAAAGCGAAGGCAGAGCATGGCCACTATTGATCAAGCAGGATGACATCTATGAAAAAATCATGATTTCATAAATTCTTACAATTTCACATATTTCTAGAATTTTACCAATTTACATATCAACAATCAACAGAGTAATGTTAGGCAAACCAAATTTGTAGACTAAATTTGCAAACTAAATTATTTGTCACCAATAAGAAATAAACACGTTAATCAACACTTAAATAATAATCCAATTATCAACTTCCAAATCATTTAGTTCACAAAATTTAGTCTCTCTAGTATTACCCCAATCAACAACTAGAACTCAACAAATCAACAATCAAGTTATCTCTCTCTTCAACCTTGCAACCGACATTTCAATCTCGCCATCCTTGATTAAAGAAAACCCAATTCTAAATGTTTTGCTTCATGCATGAATGATTTGATAAACAGCAAGAGGTCCACAAACTTAACACCTTTAACTCTAAAAGGATCCCTCACATTCACAAACTATACCCGATGCAAACAAACAACCATTAAACTCATCAAGCATATGTGTGACCCTAACATACCAAAACTAATGAAATACTAGTCTTTAACTAGATCTCATGTAAACAAATCCTTTTCAACAAACAAAATGAACAACGCATATTAAATGTCCTAAAACTGGACCCAAAGCTTTTGACCAAGTAATCCCACACAAACCATTGTTCAATTTGAAAACGGATAAATACTTGATGCAACAATCTTACCTCTTACAAGGTAACTACAACTAGCAATGTTAAAAATCAATAAATTATTTGGCGTGGTCGTTGGAAAAGTATAATAAGTACATATACACATAAATCTGTGGCCAAATCCTAGCAATGTGATTCACATCCCTATTGTCAATGGAATAACTTGTAGACATGTAAATTTCGTTGCACACAAAACGATGCATCACAAAGCTCCACGTAGCATATGACTCATCACAAATGGACAAGTCATAAATGACATGTGGCATAAATCAAGCAAGGGAAGTATAAAACATTCCCTAAATTCAGCTAAAAGAAGAAACATCCTTTAAATTTGGCAAAGGAGGTCCAAAATCTTTCAAAATCAGAAAAAAAAAAAAAAAAGTTAAAGCATCTTCATAAAACAAGTAAGAATTGAAGATTGCTCACAAAATAGGCAATAAGGTTCTTAAATTCGGCTAAGGTAAGGAAAGTGGCTGAAATTTATACACAAGACATGCCTAAATTCTCTCATGGATAAATTAGGACACAAATCAAAGCCAAATCCTCCCAAAGGCAAGCCTTGAGAGGCCTATAAATACAAGGTCCTACCATAAGCATTAGGGTCGAAAAATCTCTACACAAAAGAACCTCTACCAAACCTTTGAAGACTAATATGCTGCCAAAGCTCTCTTCGAAGAACATTCAACCAAAGCCAAAGTTTTCTCTCGACCAAAGTCGAAGCACTTCCTTGAAGAATCAACAAACGATCATGCCGATTCCTTCAAGACTTTGTTGCAAGCTTATAAACTTGTAGCAACGTTCGTTTCAAGATCAAGTCGCCAAGACCCTTGAAGCAACGAAATCCCACATCAAACGCTACCTTTGCCGCACCCTTGAGGTGAAGATCATCCATGTGTTGTTTTCAAGCTCAAAACTTGAAGCAATCGTTCAACCATTCGTCCGAGATCAAGTCATTGCGACCCTTGGATCAACAATCACGTATCTACATCAAATTTGAAGACTGAATCAAAGTTGTAAATAGAGATTGTAACCTACAAATTCAAATCAATACAAATATATTTTGTACACGTGTTCTCGTTTCATTCGATATAGAATTTTCATGTTTACAAATTTGGCACGCCCGGTGGGACATCTTTGCCTTCAAAAACAACACAAATGGCCCCAAGAAAGGATTAAGATGTTCTCCCTACCAATGCAAAGAACAAGGGCATCCTTGTAGCAAGTGGTGGCACTTTAGGCGTCACAACCCGAAGCAAGGCAAGTACTCTATTTATTGTGCTTTCCACCCCTTCATCAACTTTACCGAAGGAGCAAGAGCACCCAATGCACGAACCTATGATCACCCTGGCCTCGCTAAGATTGCCAAAGGAAGAAAGTTCGAGGAGGTACTTTAAGTCTTTGACTTCTGACGCCGACTCAAGCAGCTTGTGCCCCGTAGCAATGCAAGTCATGACTGCTGGCACGACTTTCATCGAGGAGTAGCTGGCTCAAATAAGTGAAGCAATTGCAAGGCTGACAAGGACCATGGAGGAGAAAGATTTACAAATTGCTACACTCGTCAACCATCTGGAGGTGCAACATGATGACAAAGTTGACCCGAAGGTTCATCCACTTAAGGAAGAAACCAACAAAGAGGAAGAGCCTCTGGTAAAGAAAGCCGAAGAGAAGTTAGACCAAAGGACAGCTCTCATGGGATCTCTCTCTATTAAGTAGCTGCAAGAGATGATCACTAGCACCATCAAGGTGCAGTACCAAGGAAGCTCGTATAACTCTATGCTGTACTTAAAGCCTTACTCCAAGAAGATTGACACCTTAAGGATGCCAATGGGTTATCAGTCGCCAAAGTTTATGCAATTCGATGGAAAGGGTAATCCTAAACAACATATTGCTCATTTCATCAAAACTTGCAACAACGCTAGGACAAGAGGAAACTACCTCGTCAACTAGTTCGTGTGCTAGCTGAATGGTAATGCCTTTGACCGGTACACCTACCTTGAGCCCAAATCCATCAACATATGTGACCAGCTTGAAAGGGAATTCCTCAACTGCTTTTACAGTATGCGTCACACTGTAAGCATGCTAGAGCTAACAAGCACAAAGCAATGGAAGGATGAACCGATCGTCGACTACATCAACCAATGGTGCTCATTAAGTCTGGATTACAAGGATTGGCTTTCTGAAACCTTCGCCATTGAGATGTGTGTTCAAAGCATGCACTGGGGCCTACATTACATCCTCCAAGGCATAAAGCCGAGGACATTTAAGGAACTGGCGATTTGTTCCCATAACATGGAGCTAAGTATCGCCATCCATGGAAAAAAAAAAGCCAACACCGACTTCAAGAAGAACAAGGTGTTCGCTCCGAAGGCAGACAAGACTAGAAAGAAGCCCGCCAAGAAAGTTTTCGCCGTTAACACTACCCCCATCAAGACCTCCCTTGTACTTGTCAAGATTTCCTCCAATAACAAAGCGAAGGAGATAAAAAAGAGTAAGCCTTTTTGCACCCAGGATAGGTACAAAAACACCTTGAGGGAGCTAAAGTAGAAGACCTACCCTTTTCTAGACTCTGATGTGGCCGCAATGCTAGACGACCTGCTAGAGAAGAAAGTGATCAAGTTGCTTGAATGCGAGCGTCCCGAAGAGTTGATTCGCGTAAATGATCCTAGGTACTGCAAATACCATCATATCGTGAGCCATCCTATTGGTAAATGTTTCGTCCTTAAGGAGCTTATCATGAAGCTAGCACAATAAGGGAAAATTCAACTTGACCTTGAAGACACGGCTGCAACACACATTACTGCAATTGTGTTTGGATCATTCGATCTCGTGCCTCTCCAAGTGACGCATGCTCATTCCCGTCCATACTCAAGCCACACGGCATCTTCTACACAATCATCCCTGGGGGCAAGTGACCAAAGTGCACTTACCGACGATGAAGAGGGGTTAACACTGGTGACCTATAAGAAGACAAGGAAGGTAAGACCATAAGCCATCAAACCAAAAGTGGAACAAGTGAGAAAGCACCGCCACTGCAACAATAAGAAGCCCAAGAAAAACATAAAAACTGTTAAGCCGATGTACGCTAGGGAATATATAGAGCAAAAACCATGCATTTCCGTCTCTTTGCACGAGTACTTCCCGAATGATTTCTTCCAACAATGCACTACCGTTGTCTATCACATGGTTGAAGTAGAGATAGAAGTGCCCTCAAAGGGCAAAGCTATAGTCATTAAGGAAGAAAAAACTCTCATGCTTGAAGAGAGCCTGGTGTCATACTTTAGCATCGAGGAGGCGCTACGATTACCCAAGGAGATATGAAGAGCACTAATAGCAGTCTTGGCGAGTCTTGACGACCACGACTTCCAAGAAAGCATGGACAAAGGCTTGGAGCTTTGGCCACATGTTGTGTCGTCTATGACGCATTCACCTTCACTAACTAAGACTTGGTGCTAGGGTCAAAGCCTCATAATCGTCATTTCTTCGTCTTTGGGTACGTGAAGGAGCACAAAATCAACCGTGTGCTTATGGATGGTGGTTTAGCCATGAACATCATGCCAGAGTCAACAATGATGACAATCGGCATAAAGGTGGCCGAACTGACCCAAAACCGTATGCTAATCCAAGGTTTCAATCAAGGAGGACAAACGGCGATGGGCATGGTCCGTGTCGATATGACCATTGGCTAACTTAAGTTGACAATGATATTTCATGGGATTGACACGAGAACTTCCTACAATTTGCTCTTGGGAAGGCCTTGGATCCATGAAAATCGAGTGGTGACGTCCACTCTCTACCAATGCTTAAAATACTACCGAGAAGAAGTGAAGGTGATATAAGGTGACACCAAGCTATTCATCGAAGCTGAATCACACTTCGCGGATGCCAAGTTCTACATGGATGAAGATACAGTACCTGAAGCTCTTCCAAAAGAGATCAAGTCCACAGCCAAAGCCACACCTAAAAAGAAGGATTGGCAAGCCATGCCTAAATAGCAAGAATGGGAAGCCGTGCCATCTTTAAGCAAAGATGACGATGAGCCTGCTAAGCCCACAACAATCAAAGGAAGTGTAACGCCCTAAAAAGAACCAAGCACACCAGTCTTCCAATACATCCCAATGTCGAGAAGAAAGAAAGGGCAATCCCTATTCGAAACAAGCAAAGCCGACATACAGCTGCAACAGGACGACATAAGGCTGCTGAAGGCAAATGCAATTTTACCTCTGACACAGCTAGGCAATCCTAAAATATCAAAGCCACTGTAAGGCTTCACATAACCCCTGCCAAAAGGGACAGAACCAAGCTCTCTTCCAACCAAGAGGACCGAAGAAGGCTTCGACCCAAACGCCTACAAACTCATGTCAAAGACTGGGTACAATTTCACTTCCTTTTCAAATCTTGGAAAGAAGAATGCAAACATCATCAACGACAAAGAACATGACCTAACCGAGACTCAAAAACGGTTGAAGGAGCATGGTTACGGAGTTGACAACAACAAAGCTGGACTTAGCTTCACATCAAATACATCCATGAAGATTTCAGGAAAAGCAAAAACGTTAGCGCTCAACACATAAGTGTAAGCGTTGAACAAAATTAAGAGGAGCTTAAACTCGCCATTCGAACATCAGTATTTGATAAGTTGAATCGTTGAAAACCCAGAACTTCAGCACTTGATCGCATTGGAGGTCAAGAATGAACTTCTGTCTTCAAATAGCTTAACACGCCAACACCCCAAAGCTCTATCATCGAATAGTTGTCAAAACCTAAGAAAAAAATACGGCTAGCTCTCCTCCGTTACAATCTGCCTTGGAAAGACTTGTAGAAAACAAGAAGACTTCTAGAAAGAGGAAGACAACACTAAATGAAGAAAAGCTCGACGGTCTAGAAGAAAAAGACGATGTTTGCAGCTCGATTCCTTCAAGGATAAAACGCCAAACAACTTTATAAGTGGACACAAAAGGATAATTGAAGGTAAAGAAGCACACCATCATCCACATTGGCCAATCTTCACACCAACAAGCCCAAGTGAACGACACTGAAGTGGAGGTCCAAGACATTTTCCACATCACAATCCAAGAGGACGAGAAAGACGAAGTTCCCGAAGAAGATACCACTGTTGTGCCACCATAACAGGAAGATGGAGGGCAAGCCACGGTCAGTAATCTCAAAGAGCTCAACCTAGGCACAATCTAGGAGCTAAATCCTATCTTCATAAGTGCACTACTAAGTGCATATGAGATCAAGGAGTACTACCAACTACTATTGGAGTACAAAGATGTCTTTGCTTGGACCTACAAGGAAAAGCCCGGCCTTGACCCTACAATTGTCGTGCATCACCTGGCAGTCAAGCATGGAATACGATCGATAAAGCAAACTCAAAGACACTATCAATCCGAACTTATCCCATAAATTGAGGCTGAGATTACAAGCTAATCGAAGCAGGCTTCATTCAAGAGGTGCAATACCCTAAGTGGATCTTTAACATCGTCATTGTCTCTAAGAAATCTAGACAAATACATGTTTGTGTAGATTTTTATGATCTCAACGATGTTTGCTCGAATGACGACTTGCCTTTGCCAATCCTCGAAATCATGGTGGACACAACCACTGGCCATGAGGTGCTATCATTTATGAATGGCTTCCCTGGGTACAATCAAATCCGCATGGCTCCTAAAGATGAGGAATTAATAGCCTTCCGCACTCCAAAAGGTATCTATTGCTACAAGGTAATGCCTTTTGGCTTGAAGAATGCTGGAGCTACATATCAACGTGCAATTCAGAGGATCTTCAATGACACGCTACACAAAAACACAGTATGTTACGTAAACGATATAGTTGTCAAGACCAAGAAGAGATCTGATCACTTGAAAGATTTACGAATGGTGTTCGACAGACTACGACACTACAACCTCAAGATGAACCCATTAAAATGTCCATTTGGTGTCATCTTTGGGAAGTTCGTCGGCTTCATTGTCAAGCACCGTGGCATTGAAGTGGACCAATCAAAGATTAAGGCCATTCAAATCATGCCTGAGCCAAGGAATCTACACGAGATGAAAAGTCTACAACGACGACTTGCCTTCATTAAATGTTTCATCTCCAACCTCGCTGGACGCTGTCAACCCTTTAGTCGACTCATGAAGAATAACGTTTCATTCTTATGGGATGATGTCTGCCGCACTGCCTTCGAAAGCATAAAAATGTACCTAGAAAGCCTACCTATCTTAGGAGCTCCCATGCTTGAAAAACCGCTCATCCTGTACATTGTTACACAAGAAGGTTCCATTGGAACACTCTTAGCATAAGAAAATGAAAACCAAAAGGAAATAGCACTCTACTACCTAAGTAGAGCCCTCACTAGGGCCAACCTTAACTACATCCCAATCGAGAAGATGTGCCTTGCCTTAGTCTTTGTTGTCGAAAAGCTCAGACACTACATGCATGCTTACACCATCCACTTGGTTGCCAAAGCTGACCCAGTCAAATACATCATGTCCAAGCCAGTTTTGATAGGATGACTGGCAAAATGGGCACTGCTTCTCAATCAATACAAGATCATCTACGTTCCAGCTAAAGCCATCAAAGGACAAGCGCGAGTAGACTTCCTTGCTGATGCGATATTTATACGCGCACAAATTAAACCCTCGTTTGACAATTGTAGTAGAATGGATAAGTGAGGGATCGTTCTGGACCGGGGATTAGGAGGGATTGTTAATCTCTTGGAAACTGACTTAAAAACGTAAAAACAATATAAAACACTAAACTAGACTCAAAGAATTCAAAAATACTTTAAAACATAAACTAAACAGATTCTAACAAGTTCAAAAGACTCAAAACTCTTAAAAACACAAACTAAATTGATTTCTAACTAATTTGACATTAAAGTAAAGGGGGATTTAGGTTTTGACAAAATTAAACTAAATGAACAAATTGCAATTAAAACAGAATGTAAATATGAATGTGAATAAAATATGGATGATGGAATAGCCAAGGGGTTCTTCTCCACACATGACACACTTGCATACAAATTGATTTCCAGTTGCTTTTCGATAAACCATGAACCTCAACACCCTAGATTAACCGTGACATCACTAATTAACCCTCAGATTTTCCTTAAGTTATTGGATTGGATGACATCATACGACAACCCAAAGCATTCTTCAAAAGTCCCCTACATGACATCATAATAGAGATACAATCAAAGATCATTACGTTCTATGAAAATCATAAGTATTGACAAAGCACTTGTAACTATGACATCATGATACTCATGCTAGGAATTTACTTAACATGATTGTGAAAACAACCTTAACTACTTGTGAATATAAGTTTGTAACGATTATGTGAAACTCCCTTATATTCTAGCCCCAAATTCATGCATGCAAACTAAGTGTGCACCCTTAATCAACAAACAAGAATAAGTTATCCATCAAACGGTTAAGTAAATTGCATTCACAATTTATGAAATCACAACTGGAATTAATCAATTCATATTGCAAATATAATCATGGTTTCAAAGTCTCCCCTAGCTAAAACAAGTTTAGCTCCTCATGTTTACAACAAAACAAAGAGAATATAAATTAAACATTGAAAACAAAGATTGAATACACCTAGAAACGCTCCAACAATCCAAGCTTGAATAGCCAAAACGTCCAAGGCTTCTCCTCTCTTCTTTCTCCTTCTTTGTTGCGGCACAATAGCATAAGGTCTAGGGATAATTGGTTTGGGGGATGGAAGTGTGGAATGGAAAAATGGTGTTTGGATTATAAGGGGAGAGATGGGAAGCTCACGGCTAGGGAAGGGAGAATGTGTTTGTAATGTGTTGTGTATGAAAATGAGATGTTTCATGAATGAATGAATGCAAGGGTATTTATAGGAGTAGTGGAGGGAACATATGGCTATGTCATTTGTAGGTGAAGTAGGTGGATGTTGTAGGTGAAGTAGGTGGATGTTGTAGGTGAAGTGGATGTTGTAGGTGAAGTAGGTGGATGTTGTAGGTGAAGTAGGTGGATGTTGTAGGTGAAGTGGATGTTGTAGGTGAAGTAGGTGGATGATATGTTAAGTGATAAGTGATAAGTGATATGATATGTGGTTATGATATGATAAGTGGTTAAGTGATATGATATGTGGTGATGATAAGTGATAAGTGCATGTGGGTTAACTAATGAAGGAAATGCATGTGCAATGACAATGTGTTAGAATGGATGTGTGTTATGCATGGCATGATTGGGATTAGGAAAGGTTTAAATGTCCTAAAACTAAAGAGAACAAGGTTCCAACACTTTGGCTCCAATTAGGTCTTCAATTTCGTCCAACACTTTGGCTTCAAGCATAAGCTATCCGTCCTTAGCCCAAAAGTGCTCCAAAAGTCTCCAAAATGCATCTTTTTGCTCCTTTAGCCCTTTGGACCTACAAACACACGAAAATAGCTTAAAGTACCAAAATAACTAAAGAAACATAACGTAAATGTACGAGAACAAGCCATTTAAGTCGCATAAATATGCTCCTATCACTTGCCGATCATCCAATCCCAGCCGATTGGAAAATCTCAGATGACTTACTTGACGAGGAGGTGTTCTACGTCAACATCTTCCCAACATGGACAATGTTCTTCGACGGATCTGCACAAGCAGATGGAGCAAGGGCATGAGCAGTATCCATGTCACCACAAAGACAAATACTACCTTATTCCTTCCAGCTAAGCAAGCTATGCTCCAACAACATCACTGAATACCAAGCGCTAATTATCTGACTCCAAATGGCAGTCAACATGCAAATCACAATGCTAGAAATATATGGCAACTCCAAGCTCATAATCAATCAACTCTTAACTGAATATGAAGTAAGGAAAAATGATTTTGTCCCATACTTCCCTCTAGCAACTCAACTGCTCTGAAAGTTCAAGGCCGTGACATTAGAACATGTGCCAAGAAAAAAAAAAATCAAATGGCAGACGCTTTCGCTAACTTAGCCTCAAGTATGGCGCTAGGAGAAGACGAAGTTGTAGACGTGCCAGTTTGCTAAAGATAGGTGATCTCACCCTTCACTGAAATGCTACTAGATGATACAAACGTCATCTTAGTACTTCCAGTCAACACTAAAGAGCAGAGACAACTGCTGATTGACTACTTGGAGCATGGAAAGCTTCCGGATGATCCTAGACACCTCTCTGAAATATGTTGACAAGCACCCCGCTTCCTCTACTACAAATGAACACTCTATTGACGTTTTTTTGAAGGAGTACTTCTAAGATGCCTAAGTGAGGAAGAAGCTAATCAAGCCATGGAAGAAGCACATTTAGGAGTATGCGAATCGCATCAGTCTTGACCAAAGTTGCATTTCTAGCTCAAAAGGATGGGCTATTACTGGCCAAGTGTGGTGAAAGATTGCCTAGAACACGCTAAAAGGTGCCAAGCCTGCCAATTCCACGCCAAGTTCATACATTAACCACATGAGCCATTACACCATACGGTTGCTTCATGGCCATTTGATGCATAGGGAATGGACGTCGTGGGACCAATTGCACCAAAATCATCTGCCCAAAAAGCCTACATCCTAGCCACAACAGACGACTTCTCCAAGTAGACTGAAGGTGTACCCCTAAGGGAAGTCAAGAAGGAAACTGTCGTCCGTTTCATCAAAGAGCATATCATCTATCGATATGGTGTGCTTCGCTACATCATCACCGACAACGGAAAACAATTCTCCAACCAACTTGTGGACAAGCTTTGCGAGAAATACAAGTTCAAGCAACACAAGTCTTCTATGTATCATGCTTCGGCCAACGGTCTTACAGAAGCATTCAAGAAAATGATGTGCAACCTCCTGAAGAAGATAATCGGCCCAACAAAGCGAAAATGGCACGAAAGAATAAGCGAAACACTTTGGGCATATAGGGCGACACATAGGACTCCTACTCAAGCAACCTCTTATTCTCTCGCATATGGCATGAAAGTTGTTATGCCACTCGAAAATCAAATCCTCTTAATAAGGATGGCTATACAAGAAGGCTTGATTGAAGAGGAAAACGCAAAACTGTGACTTCAAGAGTTGGAAGCACTTGACAAAATGAGGCTTGAAGCTCAACAACACTTGGAATGCTACCAAGCACGGCTATCCAACGTGTTCAACAAAAAGGTCTGCCCAAGGTCTTTCGAAACTGGAGATCTTGTATTGGCATTACGAAGGCCCATCATAATAACTCACAAAATAAAAGGCAAGTTCACATCAAAGTGGGATGGACCTTACATAATACATGAGGTAACGACACTTACTTAATCATGGTAGAAGATGGCTTGAAAATCGGCCCCATCAATGGCAGATTCTTGATGCACGAGCCTAAACTGCACATGGCACAACACTCCTTGTAAGCACGAGCATAAAAGGTGACACCCAACGCTCCTCGCCTACACGAGCCTAAACAGCACACGGCACAACGCTCCTTGTTCACATAAACATAAAAGGCGACAACCAACGCCCTTTGCTTGCGTGAGCCTAAAATGCACACGGAACAACGCTTCTTGTTCGCATAAGCATAAAAGGCGACACCCAACGCTCCTGGCCCGCAAGAGCAAAAACTCTGTATGGCAAAATAAAACAAAACAAAACAAAAACAAAAAAATCACCATCATTATCACCATTAAAATTGCCAAAACCCATCACTCCCTTGAACTACATTATGACTTGATCCTTCCTCAACCGAGGGTACATAGGCAACTTGAAACTTCTAAAACTTCAAGTACAGTCACATCATCAACAAAAACAACAACACTTTGAAGAATAAAGAGCAAATTCAAAATGTGAATACTTTATTTCTTTAAAGGAAGAATTTGGATACAAAGCCTTATTACAAAAAGGGCAAAAGCAAAGAAGGCCTAAAGTACGAAAGATGGAAGACACTACTTGAAAGCTATGTCCCTAAAACCATAGCGACGATCTTCAAGCAAGCCTTCCAAAGTCTTCAAAGTCTTTACATCGATAGGAGACAAGGAGGGCACTTCCATGGCCGCACCTTTCCCTTGCTCTAGGCGTGAAATCTCCTCATGATGCTGAGAAAATGTAGCTTCATGCTCCGAGAGAACACCTTGAATGATAGATAAAGTTGACGTCGTCTTTAGGGAGAACAAACTTACGAAGACAACAAGCTAAGTAAGATTCTTCCACGTGCTCTGACGCTACACCAAGTTAGTCAAACACTTTCAAATCGGCAGAAGCATGGCGCTCAACTGAACCAATAACACTTGATGGATCCAAGTCTCCCTTCAACTTTGTTGTCTTGTTGCGGCCATTTTTCTTCAAAGGTCTCTTGCACTTCATGGAACCACTATACGAAAATCAGATCCATAAAGCCATCTTTAAGCTACTCATAATAAAACTTAGCAAATACGACCTTTCCAATAGTCGATAGGATGCCATTCTAAGAAATAACTTAGCTACGAATGCGATTGCCAAGAAGCTCAAATGAAGCCGGTGAATTGTCACCAGCATGGTGTGAAAGATTCCAAATAAGAAATCCTTGACATACATGCCTTCTTCTTCATAGTTGGTCCACCAAAATCTTTCACCTCCAAAGACACTTTAGAAGACCACGACTGAATATGCATCAAGTTGTCTTTTGCAGGAAGAATAAGCGCCTCAAGGCCAGTCAACAGTGCACAAAGCTTCTACGTTGTTCCCCTATCTTGTGAATCACTTTCCTTCACAAGAATGGTGATGGTATTTCTCCTAAAGCACTTGAAAAATACCATAGCTATAACAAGCTATAAATAGCAACTGTAGGGCATGGCAGCGGCAGCAGCAGTAAGAGGCAGGCCAGTGTCACCACCAAGGAAAGTTGTCACCAAAAGGAACTACACAGCGTAAAAATGCTGCAGTCTTTTGCACAACCCTACACGGTAAAAGTGACACACTACAACAAGCTCCAAGCAGCAACTGTAGGGCATGGCAGTGGCAGCAACAGCAAGAGGCAGGCCAACGTCACCACTAAGCAAAGTTATGACCAAAAGGCACTACATAACGTAAAAACATTGCAGTTTTTTGCATAACCCCACACGGTAAAAGTGACACACTGCAACAAGCTTTAAGTTACAACTGTAGGGCATGGCAGCAACAACAAGAGGCACGACTACGTCACCACCAAGGAAAGTTGTGACCAAAAGGCACTACACAGCCTAAAAAAGCTACAGTTTTTTGCATTACCCCATGGTGAAAGTGACGCACGACAACAAGCTCCAAGCAGTAACAAGAGGCACGACTATGTCACCCCTTGAGGAAAGTCGTAACCAAAAGACACTACCCAACACGATAAAAGTGACGTATGGTAACAAGCTCCAAGCAACAGTTATTGGGCACGGCAACAGCAGCAAACCCATGGAAAAAGCTTCAAGGTAATCCACGACACAATTGTGTGTGTGAAAAAACTACACTCCTAATGGTCCTATATATAGGGGTCAATTGCTTCCTAATGCTATAATGGAAATGCATACCCTAATAGCAAAAGAAAAATAAAAAAAACAAGGAATACATTCCCACCAAAAGAAGGAAGCAAATTCCAAGAAAAATGATAAGTTTTAGGCAATATGTGCAGGCAGGACGTTTTTTGTGATAATTTAACTTTCCGAAAGCATTTTGATGCAAGGCCAATTAGAGAAGGAAGCTAAGTAGTTGAGGATCATTGTATCCAAATTTCATAATTTTCCTTTTTTGCCAAACGTTCGAGTTTTCAAAATCATTCTCACAGACGTCACTTTCTTATCAGGATTGCACAGCTGTAGGAAAATGCAAAGTTGAAGGCTTTCCCCATTTTTTCTAATGGCATGTGATATTTGCCTAAAAAGATAAGAGACAGAGCTCGTTTTTCATATTTTTTTCAGAATTTTCCAGAAGAGAAATCGACCTCAAACTGAACGTGCAAATCAGATAACATGGGGAATCAAAAGGAAAGCAAGATACCTCCTTGCCATGGGGAATCAAAAGCGGAATAAAAATACTTCCCCCTTGCTGTAGAAAACAAAAACAAGGAAGAAAGACTCCTTCAAAACAAGGAAAGAAAAAAAACTCCTTCCTTGCTGTGGAATCAAAAGAAGAAAGGAAAAAAAAAAATCCCTCCTTCATGCCATGGGAAATCAAAACAAGAAACAAAAACAAAACAAAAAAACAAAAAAAAAAAATCCCCCTTGCCGTGGGAAAAGAGAAAAAAAAAGGAAAGTAAAAATGCACATCCTACTCACCCAAGGATAAGCATTAAATCTTCCCAAAACCTTAAAGCAAATCACCAAAGCATTCCAACATTTTGAAGGAAGTCACCTTCGTTACCAAAATTGTAGAGGATTCCTAACAAAGGAAGGAAAAACGTTTGTTTTCCTACAACCACAAGGAAAAATGTTTGTTGTCCTACAACCACAAGGAAAGAAGTTGTTGTCCTACAACCACAAGGAAATAAGTTTGTTTTCCTATAACCACAAGTAAAAGTTCAGAATGCGCTAAATGCATTTTGTAAAAAAAAAAAATATGGAAAATCAACACGCACAATAAGTACGTGTTAATTCATCCATTTTCAAGTTTTCCTTCAAGATCAAGCCTCTACGGCCCTTGAAGAAAGAAGCTTATTTCATCAAGATCAAGCCTCTACGGCCCTTGAAGAAAAGTTTTCATTTCTTTCAAGATCAAGCCTCAACGGTCCTTCAAGAAATGTTCATTTCAAGAAATACGCCTTACCAGCCCTTGGCGAAATTCACCACTTCAATTCAAGACCAAGCCTCTATAGCCCTTGAAGAAATGCTTTGATCAAGAAACACACCTCGATGGCCCTTGACAAAGTTCATCATTGCAATTCAAGAAATACGCCTCTACGACCCTTGAAGAAACAAACTAATTCAAGATCAAGTCTCAACAACCCTTGAGTTAGAACATTCACATTGTAGGACTTCAAAAAACATTTCCTACATGTGACAAACACATGCCTACAACGCACCTTGAAGTGAGAGCATTTGTAAACATGTAAATTTTGTTGCATATAAAACAATGCATCACAAAGTTCCATGTGGGATATGATTCGTCACAAATAGACAAGTCATCAATGACATGTGGCACAAATCAAGCAAGAGAAGTATAAAACATTCTCTAAATTCAGCTAAAAAAAAAAAATCCTTTAAATTCGGCAAAGGAGGTCCAAAATCTTTCAAAATCGGAAAAAAAAAAAAAAAAAAAGTTAAAGCATCTTCATAAAACAAGTAAGAATTGAAGATTGCTCACAAAATAGGCAATAAGGTTCTAAATTCGGCTAAAGTAAGGAAAGTGGCTGAAATTAATACACAAAACATGCCTAAATTCTCTCATAGACAAATTAGGACACAAATCAAAGATAAATCATCCCAAAGGCAAGCCCTAAGAAGCCTATAAATACAAGGTCCTCCCACAAGCATTGGGGTCGAAAAATATTTACACAGAAGAACCTCTACCAAACCTTTGAAGACTAATATGCTGCCAAAGCTCTCTTTGGAGAACATTAAACCAAAGTCGAAGCTTTCTCTCGACCAAAGTGGAAGCATTTCCTTGAAGAATCAACAAGCGCTCATGCCGATTCCTTCAAGACTTTGTTGCAAGCTTATAAACTTGTAACAACGTTCATTTCAAGATCAAGTCGCCAAGACCCTTGAAGCAACGAAATCCCACATCAAACACTACCTTTGCTGCACCCTTGAGGTGAAGATCATCCACTCGTTGTTTTCAAGCTCAAAACTTGAAGCAATCGTTCAACCGTTTGTCCAAGATCAGGTCATCATGACCCTTGGATCAACAATCACATACCTACATCAAATTTGAAGACTGAATCAGAGGAAAAGTTGTAAACAAAGATTGTAACCTACAAATTCACATCAATACAAATATACTTTGTACAGTGCTCTCGTTTCATTCATTACAAGAATTTTCGTGTTTACATAACTGTCATTGAGACTTTTATTGCTCTTAAAGCAATTTGTAATTCTTGAAGATCAGTTGCAATCAACGAATACTTTACTAATGGACTAACTCATCAACGCCATTCCTTATGCTCCCATCGGTAGATAAAGCTAACTGTTGACTTTTAAATGATTGTTTGTATATTCATTCATCCGGGAAACATCCAAAGATTACAAGATATATAGGAAAAGGCGTGATTAACACATTGATCACCCTTGATTGACTCTTGAAACAACTTAAAAAAAGTATTTCTTCTTAAATCAAGGAGCTGACATATATGAAAAGATCTTTACAGGAGTGTCCTACTTGCAAGAGACAACTATAAGGTAATAAGCACCTAAAGAACAACAAGGGTGAAACATAGTACCCATAGGTAATCTAGCATGAAGGTGTTAAACAAATAATTTATCCAGTAACCCTAATTACCCAAAGAACTTTCAATACTTCCAATACTCCCCCTCATGCTAGTCCAAAAGATGCATGGAACCAAGCTTGGATAAAAGGCATTCGAGCTCATTCATTGGTAAAGGTTTTGTTAAAATATTTGCCAGCTAATCAGCACTTCTTGTGCAGAAGGATTTGAATCACTTGTGATTGCACTTGAGCACGAACATAGTGACAATCTTCCTCAATATGCTTTGTTTTTTCATGGAACACTAGATTTGTTGCAATGTGAATTGCTGCTTGATTGTCAAAGAAAAGAGACACGGGTTACCTTGTATGAAACTTTAGATCACCCAATAGGCCTTTAAGCCATATTAATTTGGATGCAGTGGATGCCATCACTCACGCTAAGGAATAAAAACCTCAATATAACCTACACTGGTAAAGGCACGTTCACATTACTGCCACTTCACCAGAAGATTAAGGCCATGTCGAAACTGAAATACCAGAGGCACTTCCTCTTAGCCATTCACTAGATCTTGCAACGATGTTTTTGTTTCTTACATTTTACAAGATGACCGCCAACAAATGTACAATAACCTGTGGTGGTCTTGCGATCTACAACACTTCCTACCCAGTCAACATCACAATACTCCATGACTTAAGTGTTTTCATTTTCCTCATGACAATTCGTCTTCCAACTAACCCTTTGAGGTATAAAGGATGCTCTTAACAAGATTAAAATGTTTCGTTGTAGGAGAATGCATGAATTGGCTAGCGATACCCATTGCAAATGTAATATTTAGTCTGGTGATAGTTCGATAAATCAACTCACCAACTAACCTTTGGTATTAACCAATGTCAGGAAGTGGCATGCCTTTCAAGCTAAGTTTGAGCTTGCTAATGAGAAGAGTGTGAACTCACTTAGCATTCTTCATGTTAGGTTCTTGGAGAAGGTCTAGCACATATTTCGTTTGGTACCCTTTGTTTAATGTGGCCATAACTATCCCAAGGAAATATTTTAACACCCTTAGGTCTTTGATGGCAAACTTCTATTGAAGTCAGTGTTTAAGATATGTGCGTCATAAAATCATCAACATATATCAGCACTACAAGCTTTTCAACAAGTCTTGTTTTAGTAAACATGGAAGAATATGCATTGCTTCTCCTGAATACAACCCCTTCAAGAATTGGATAAGGCTTGGCATACCATGCTCTAGGGGCTTGCTTCAATCCTAAATATATTTATGCAACCTACAAACCAAGTTAGGATCATTGCTCTGAGGGTGTCCAAAGGGCAACTTCGTATATACCTCATATTCTAGGTCACCATGCAACAAGGCATTCTTTACATCAATTTGGTACATGGACCATCCATTGTCAACAGCCACATACAAAAAAACCCTAACATTGTTCATCCTTGCAATTGGTGTAAAAGTTTTCTTGTAATCAATGCCATATGTTTTAGTGAATCCTCGAGCCACCAACCTAGCTTTGTGTCTTTCAATGGATCCATCTAAGTGGAATTTACCAATTGCATTATTTCCTTTTAGAAGTTTAACGACACTTCATGTTTTGTGGTTGGTAAGAGCTTGAAGTTCTTCGTTTATAACATTTTTCCACATTTCTTGACAACCTGCTTCTTGGAAGCTTTGAGGCTCACAATGATTTGTGATGGTACTCAAATATGGAGCATAAGAAGGTGAGACTTTCTGGTACGACATGAACCCATTGATTGGATGACTTACTGTGTAAGTCACATAGTCTTGGAGGCTTATGGGAAGGTGTCTGGCACACGTGAGATTGCATTTGGCTTGAACTTAAGGTGTCACTCTTGTCACAGTTCTTTGTTCCACATTGTGAGAAAAGGCTTCCTCATTGGATATTTGGTTTTTAGTGTTGTGTCCATTGAAAGGGATACCATTTTCAGTAAGAGAAGTCTCTTCAATTTGTTGTATCTCAAGAGATAGTTCTTTAACCCTTGGAAAAGGGAAGAACTCAAGGAATGGCTCTTCCTATGATGGATATCAAACAACTTTCTCTAATAAGGGTTGGTTTCATCAAATCAAACATCTTTTGATACAACAAGTTTCTTGAACCTAGAGCTATAACACTTGTAGTCTTTTTTAGAAGATGAATAAAAAAAAAAAAAGGCATTTGTTTGCTCTAGGATCAAGTTTGTCTCTGTGTTGTGATTGAATGTTTACATAGCATGTGCACCCAAGGACTTTAAGGTGTGATAGATCAATTTTCCTTCCTTTGAACACCTTTATTGGAGATTTAAAATTTAGTACTCTATTTGGTAATCGATTGGTGATGTATGCCGCCGTCATAACTCCTTGGGGCCAAAATCTTTTTGGAACTTTTGACACGTCCGATTCTGATATTTCCCGAACACCAGGGTAGGCACGTGCTGGCCGACACCCGAAGGTGACAAAGCCATATTAGGATGCATGAGAACTATGAAATAAATGAGACTTATCAATTAAATTACAATGGGCATGCAAATTAAGGAACGTGTACGCTAAAAAGAATAACATAAAATTTATTGAACAAAGAGATGGGTCATACACCAAGGACTTAAAGATGCCAACGCGGAAGTGCCTTGACGCGGGGACTGTACGCCTCCATTCTAAATCCTGAAGGGGCACAAAACCAACATGAGTAGACCAAGTTGACATATATATATATTATTGAAACAGTTCTCAACATACTAACTCCTAAAGTTTTATTAAAACAAATAGCATAATATGTGATAGTTTTTCTGAAAACCCTAGTATCCCATAAAAGCTTTCATCAAACATATCTCGTATATAGTGTGCTAACTAGTATTATAATCGACCTGAAGCCCATAAAGAGATGGGTCATACACTGAGGACTCAAAGATGGCAATGCGGAAATGCCTTGACGCGGGGATTGTACGCCTCCATTCTAAATCCTAAGGGGCACAAAACAAGCATGAGTGGACCAAGTTGACATATATATATATATATATATATATATATACACACACACTATTGAAATAGTTATCAACGTACTAACTCCTAAAGTTGTATGAAAACTAATAGCATAATATGTGATAGTTTTTCCGAAAACCCTAGCATGCCATAAAACCTTTCATAAAACATATCTCATATATAGTGTGCTAACTAGTGGTATCATAATCGACCAGAAGGCCCCTACATCACCCGACCCGAAGACCAATATATAAATCTTCAAATCGACCCAAAGGCCCCTACATCACCCGATCCGAAGGCCTATACATAAATCTTCAATCGACCCAAAGGCATATAAGTATCATCATCCGTAAGCAGAATAGTGACCACTAGATACGCACAAAACATTGAACATAGTCTTTCCAAACATAAGAACATATATCTCAAAATCATCTTCATAGCATATAGTCATCCATCATATATACTATAAAGAAGTGTGCAAAAATATGTTCATAAGTAGTTTATAGTCATCCATCATATATACTACAAAGAACATCACTTCGATAGAATATGGTATTCCAAAATATTCGCAGTAAGCATGATAATCATAAATGTAAGTCTAATTTACTCATAACACATTTCATAAAACGTAATCATTAAAATCATGCTTTTCATATATACATTTCTACTATTAAAACATGCATTTTAGAAGGGGTTCACTCACAGATACTTCGCTGCCAAAGAGCCACACAAACTAGCGAAGATAGAAATGCCATAATAAATGTACCTAAGCACATAAAGGGTCCAATTAATAAAAATCTATTCAAATGATTGAATTTGGGAAAACGAACGTCAAAAACAGATTTAGGACGTCGAATTACCCTATGAATGGTCCCAGGTAAATTTTGAAAAAGTTAACACAAGAATATTCCAGGAATATTCCCTAAAGAAATATTCCATCAGTTGGGTTGGGCTGGTTCCCATTTGGGCCGGTTCTCTCTAGGGTTTAGGCCTGGGCTTATATGGGTTTTAAGGCAGGGCCCTAAAGGGTTTGGGTTAGGCTTTTAAAAGGGTTGGGATTTGGGTTTAGCGGGCCGAAGGCCCGAGCTAACACGGACCCAAAGGCCTTCTTTGAAGGGGTTTTGGGCTTGGAAGCCCGCGCCCGAGTTCAAAACGTGGGTCGCTAGACCCAATTGAAAGAGAAGGCCGAAAATGGCCAAGAACTTCCTTAGCTCCGACAGAGCTCGAAACATAACCATTTTGTGCAATTTAAATCACCAAAATGAAGCCCAAACGATAAAGAATCAAATTATACCTTCCTCGTGGCCAGCTGTGGCTGGAAAGTTGTCGAAAAACTGTTTGAAAAACACGGCATCCTCGTCGGAATCTAGGAAACCTTTCCGTTTCTTTGTGGTTTTTGCCATTTAACACATAAATATGATTAGCAATAAATCCCAATAGACGAAAAATGAGAAAATTCGAGTAACCCAAAGCTTACCCTAAACGGAAAAATCAAGGAATCTCGTCGGAGTTCCTACTTCGTATCAAAGCTCGATGGTCCATGCGTCTTCATCCGCGTTTCAAAGATGCAAGAAAAGGCTAGAGGAGGGTGGAGTAGATGGCTCGGGTAGGAGGAAACGAGGGTGAGTTACGAGTGAGAGAGTAACTCAGGGGGGGTGGAGTTTGAAAGAAAAAGAGGAAGTGAGCTTTAGGGAAGGAGAGAGATCCAGAGTACGAGACACAAGAGAGGTGAGGGAGAGAGAGCAATTGGGCTCGGAGACAAAAATTCAAGGGTGGGCCCCTTGGCACACCCATTAAGACCCAAAAACAATTTTAAAAAGGAAAAGATCTAGCCCAAGGTGCAATTTCAAAAAAATACCCCTTTCATTCTGATATAATCAGGATGGGTTGTTACAATCAATCTACCCCCCTTAAATAAAATTTCATCCCGAAATTTAAAATAACTTGTTCCACTGAAAAACTCAAAAATAGGAAGAAAATATATATATATATATATATATATATAAAGAAGAAATCAAGTCAGAGCGGTTGCACAAAAGGGAAAATGCCACCCCGTCGTAATCGGGTTGTAATGATTCCATCTTTCGTGCCTCCAGGCTCATACCTTCTTCCCCCATCAATGTAAAAGTAGAAATATACTTTATAAAGATATAAAGTCGAAAACATAAGATAGCGTAAGGTCAAAAGTAGAAATATACTTTATAAAGATATAAAGTCGAAAACATAAGATAGCGTAAGGTCAAAAGTAAGTACGTAGAATACGATAACGTCAAAATAGATATGTACTAACATATAGGTCGAAAACTCGTGCTGAACATAAAACTAAAAAAGGAAAGGACTTAACCGAACATTTGCAACGTCAAAATTGCAATATATAACAATAATAAGGTATCCTAAAATACTTGTTCCAAAAATCAAAACCGAAAATGGAAGTGGGTCTTGCCCAAGCAGTTGTAACATCACGTACTCCGAGAAAAGATGTGTCTTTGGATCGAGCCCCAACAATGACTACCCAGTAACATCTACCGTAGACGGGTCTACTGCCCACTTGCTTAACGAACCCAACGAATAAGCCGTCGATACTATAGTTGGTTACCCACGATATTGACAACACATTGTTGTCTCGATAAGCAAGTAATAACTTCTCAAGGGTGCACAATTTCCCATATCGTATATTCAATCCTCTGAAAACCAGTTTGCAAAATTCCTCTGTCAATCTGTGTTGCCTATAGAAGCTTTCGTACCATGTCGCCAAATGTGCCAAAATACCTTTTTACCCCGCAACATGAGAGTGTTTCAACATCCACGTACTCACGAACAATAAGGTCATGGAGTGAAGTAATGGCCAGATACGTTGAATAGAACACATCTCATCAGCCTGCTACAATTCATAGGCATCATATCTTTGGAAAAGATTTACCGGAGTACGATATGATGTTTATGAATTGTAGCAAAATAATAAGAAGTGACTATTCATTCTTGAAGATAGTGATTGGTGATGCAATCCACTGACCACTCGTACTACTACCTTCACCAATCCCCTACTAAAAGATAGCTCAAACCTCACACCCACGTGGAATGCTATCCGGTAAGACTGGTAGGCTTGTGAAAAGGTTATGCTCCTAACGTTCCTGTCCAAATTAATATGAACAGGGCCCACACATCCGTCGAATTGATCAATCATGAATTCCTCACTGATCAAGTGAGAAACCATGTCGAGAAGGCTAAACAAACAATCAAGAATTTGAGGGTCAAAACAAGTCCATCAAAACTAGAGTACAAGACCAAGGATACTTCACATTTCACGAAACCTTGTGACGATTTTCAATTTCCAACGGTCGTAACCTTTTTGGAACTTGATGAGAATAGCATCTGCTACTGAAGAGTCTCCCAAGAAAGTATTTAATCTAAACAAGTCAACACTCAAAGAATTTGGTAAAGTTGTTAGTCGAAGGCTAGGGGACTTGACTTCATTGTTGGAGTAAGCGAGAAGGTTATCAATAGAACAATCGTAGAAGATTGTTCTAAAGATCTACATGAATTTCCTCGACAAGGATGAGCCCAAGAACATTGATTCGATCCCACCAAACTACCAGTTACCAACTTCGTAACAACTAGCACTTACTTGCTTTCTCCATCACACACTTTGAATGTTTCGAGTAGTTTCTGTAAAGACATAACTCTGTCCGCCATTCCTAAGGAACATATGTTGTAGAGTAACATCACCATTTTAGATCTCCAGTTGGCCTTAACCAACCTATACTATTAAGATTTTTTTTGTCTCCTAAAACTGTTACGTAGATCCGACTCTGCCCGCAATCTTAGGGGAATGCATGTTGCAGAGTAGCATTGCCATTTCGGATCTTCAACTGGTCTTAACCAGATTTCCTCTTATTGAGATTTCTAATTTACATCATTGACGAGGCACAATCCTGACATGAATTTCTTTTTCTTCCATAAGATGTGACTATTCATACAGTATGAGGGTTGCACAATCGTGCCTAAAGACAACAAATCCGGAAGTCGTGACATCTAAATGATGTCATGACCGACACACTACTATAGTAACAGAATATCTTGAGTATACTCTGAACAAACCATGCTTTGATACCAAACTGATACACAGAAGTCATGACATCTAAATGATGTCATGACCGACACACTACTATAGTAACAGAATATCCTAAGTATGCTCTGAACAAACCATGCTCTGATACCAAACTGATACGCGACCCTGATATTCCTCGAACACTAGGGTAGGCACGTGTTGGCCGACACCGCAAAGATGATAAAGCCATATTAGGATGCATGAGAACTATGAAATAAATGACACTTATCAATTAAATTACAATGAGCATGCAATTGAGGAACGTGTTCATAGTTTGCAACTAAACCGAGACATTAAAAAGAATAATATAAAATTGAATGAACAAAGAGATGAGTCCTACACCGAGGACTCGAAGATGTCGATGTGAAAGTGCCTTGACGCCGAGATTGTATGCCTCGATTCTAAATCCTGAGAGGGCGCAAAACAAACATAAGTGGACCAAGTTGAGGGTAGACATGTGTTGACCGACACTCGAATGTGACGAAGCCATATTAGGATACATGAGAACTATGAAATAAATGAGACTTATCAATTAAATTATAATGAGCATGCAATTAAGGAACATATTCAGAGCATGCAACTAAACTGAGATGCTAAAAAGAATAATATAAAATTGAATGAACAAAGAGATGGGTCCTACACCGAGGACTTGAAGATGCAGATGCGGTAGTGCCTTGGCGCGGGGATTGTATACCTTTATTCTAAATCCTAAGGGGGTGCAAAACCAATATGAGTGGACCAAGTTGATACATATATAATATTGAAACAGTTATCAACATACTAACCCCCAAAGTTATATGAAAACTAATAGTATAATATGTGATAGTTTTTCCAAAAACCCTAGCATGCCATAAAACCTTTCATAAAACATATCTCATATATAGTGTGCTAATTAGTCGTATCATAATCAACCTGAAGGCCTCTACATCACCCGACCTGAAGGCCAATATATAAATCTTCAAATCGACCCGAAGGCCCCTACATCACCTGACCCGAAGGCCTATATATAAATCTTCAATCGACCCGAAGGCCCCTACTTCGCCCGACCCGAAGGCCTGTAAGTATCTATACCCGTAAGCAGAATAGTGACCACTAGATACGCACAAAACATTGAACATAGTCTTTCCAAGCATAAGTATATATATCTCAAAATCATCTTCATAGCATATATACTATAAAGTGTGCAAAAACATGTTCATAAGCAGTATATAGTCATCCATCATATATACTACAAAGAAAATCATTTCGATAAAATATGGTATTCCAAAATATTCGCAGCAAGCATGATAATCATAAATGTAAATCTAATTTACTCATAAAACATAATCATTAAAATCATGTTTTTCATGTGTGCATTTCTACTATTAAAACATGCATTTTAGAAGGGGTCCAATGACAGATACTTAGTTGCCGAAGAGCCACACAAACTATCAAACACGAAAATGCCACAATAAATGCACCTAACCTAAGCACATAAAGGGTCCAATTAATAAAACTCTATTCAAACGATTGAATTTGGGAAAACGGATGTCGAAAATGGATTCAAGACATCGAATTACCCTAAGAAGGGTCCCAGGTAAATTTCGAGGGAATATTCCATCAGTTGGGTTGGGCGAGTTCCCATTGGGGCTGGTTTTCTCTACGATTTAGGCCTAGGCTCATAAGGGTTTTGAGGATGGGCCCTAAAGGGTTTAGATTAGGCGGGTTGGGTTGTGGGTTTAGCGAGCCAAAGGCCTAAGCTAACATGGCCCTAAGGGCCTTCTTGCAAAGGGTTTTGGGCTTAGAAGCCCGGCCCGAGTTCAAAAAGTGGGTCAACGGACCCAATTGAAGGAGAAGGCTGAAAAATGGCCAGGAACTTCCTTAGCTCCGACGGAGCTTGAAACATAACCATTTTATGCAATTTAAAACACCAAAATGAAGCCCAGACGATAAAGAATCAAATTATACCTTCCTCGTGGCCAGCCGTTGTCGGAAGGTGGTCGGAAAACTGTCTGAAAAACACGGCATCCTCGCCAAAATCTAGGAAACCTTTTAGTGGTGTTTCTTTGTGGTTTTTGCCGTCCAACACATATAAATATGATCGGCAATAAATCCCAATAGACAAAAAATGAGGAAATTCAAGTATCTCGAAGCTTACCCCAAATGGAAAAATTAGGGAATCTTGTCGAAATTCCTACTTCGTATCAAAGCTCGGTGGTTCGTGCATCTTCGTCCATGTTTCAAAGATGCAGGAAAGGGCTAGAGGATGGTGGTTGTTTGTGATGGTTGGTTCATAATTTGATTTTCCGTCTCGAAGATATATGGGCAATCCTTTTCGGATTCAATCACACCCTTTTATTAATCAATCCTATTTTGGTTACGAATAAAGAAGTTTTAGTTTTCAACATTTATTCTTTCTTTCCTTTGTTTTTTGGTGATGTAGGGAATACCTTGCTCATCCCAAGCAAAGCATAACCTTTGAAAACTTCGTACAAACATAAGTCTAAAATTTAAAAGCAACAATATCAAAGGAGTCTCTTTTAGCCCATTCCATCCTAAATGATTAGCAACTTGGGAGACTGGAGCCGTAATAAGTACAGTTACAATTAGTGGGCTATGAGTACATGGTGTCCTAACCCGAAAATCCAATGCACCATTCGACCTCCGGAAATTTTATACAATTAGCCAACTTGTGGGTTATAACATTCAAATCTAGGCTCTACGCCATTCGAGGGAATAGTAGAAAGGGCGATCTAGAAATCATCCGAAGGTGGTTATAAACTCTGACCCTGAGTATGACTACTTCCAAACCAGCGTATGAAGAGAAGTACGTTTTGCAACATCGTATGTTAGCAAAGTCGTAGAGGGCATCCAGACTAGGTAATCACTAAAAGGAACTTTATTCCAATGGAGCTCCGATACGCGAAAAGTCCTTGTTCAAGCCAGTCAAGGTAGTCAAATCAGAAACACTCAAGTCTGACACATAGAGTCTAACAAAAGGATTCAAAAAGTAAGAAGTTCTCCATGGATTTAATATTTGAATACCTAGTATTAGAGTTAGGTGGTACTCCGAATATCACGATGGCCACCCTAAGAACACTAAGTTTAGGAGTGATGTTTAAGTTATGGATTATACATACCCCCATCCTAGTTGAATAATTAAATAGACACGAAGCAAAATCTACACAACTACTCATCAGTGGTCACATCAACGGTTCCCTAGATGTTTGTTAAGGAAGGATCAATAGAAGCAGCTTCGTATGCAACCATATCAAATTCTTGTGGTAGCCCCGTATAATTAGAAAAAGAGTCTGCAAACACAAAAAATTCTGTAACGAATGAAACAAGATCACGTGTACAAAGTAGATTTGTATTGATAAATTTGTAAAGTTACAATCTCTGTTTACAATTTTCCTCTGATTCAGTCTTCAAATTTGATGTAAATGAGTAGGTTGTTGATCCAAGGGTCGCGATGACTTGATCTCAAATGAACGATTGAACAATTGCTTCAAGTTTCTTGCTTGAAACAATACTTGAATGGTTTTCACCTCAAGTTTAGGGCTGCAGCAAAAGTGATGTTGATGTAGGACTTTGTTGATTCAAGGGTCTTGGCGACTTGATCTTGAATCGAACATCATTACAAGTTTTGAGCTTGTAACAAAGTCTTGAAGGAATCGGCACAAGTGTTTGTTGACTCTTCAAGGGAATGTTTCAGCTTTGGTCGAAAAAAAGCTTTGGCTTTGGTTGTACGTTGTTTGAGGAGAGCTTTGGTAGCATATTAGTCTTCAAAGATTTGGCAAAGGTTCTCATTTTGTGAGAATTTTGGCCCTTCAATGTAGAAATTGTCGACTTATGCTTGTCTTAAAGACTTCCAAAGCTTGCCTTTGGATGAATTTAGCTTTGATTTGTGTCTTGATTCGTCCATAGGAGAATCTAGGCATGTTTTCTGTCTTAATTTCAGCCACTTTCCCTTGCTTGGCCGAATTGTAGGGCTTGTTACCTATTTTGTGAGCAATCTTCAATTCTTGCTTGTTTTATGAAGATGCCTTAGCTTTCTTTCCTATTTTAGGAGAAATTTGGGCTCCTTGCCAATTTTAAGGAGAGATTCCCCCATTTTACCAAATTTTAGGGAAGTTTTGAGCTTCATTTACTTGATTTGTGCCACATATCATTGATGACTTGTCCATTTGTGATGAGTCATATGCCACGTGGAGCTTTGTGGTACATCATATTTATGCAACGAAATTTACATGTCTACAAAGTTATTCCCCCTCCTCGTGACAACATAAATTTTGTAGCCTTGATCACAAAAGAAGAAGGTGCCGGCAAACCAGCCTCCCGAACCTCCTCCAACAGGCGAACGAAGTTCCATAATTCACGGTAATCTTGGCTTGTGTAATGTCGAGGTAACCCTGACTATACTTTTGCACAGTGGCCTCTTTATACAAGTGCCACGGCTCCATAACGTCTGCCTCATTTTGCTGAGAGGTCTCCACTTGAAATTTCTCGACTTGGCTCACCTCTTGCCGAACCACATTTAAGTCCGATTAAAGGATGGATCTATCAGTATCCTAAGAACTTCGCTTCGACACTAGCACTTGTTCCCTCTCCTCCACTCTTCACCAATTTAACTTTGTCGAAAATGCCATCAGATTTTCCTTCTTGACATTCCACGATTGCTCATTGTCCAAAAGTGTTTCAAGCCTAGAGCCATTCTCTCGGAAATCCTGCTTGAACTTGATCTTACTACCCAATTCAGTTTTGCAAGTTACTTCGAGTTTACAAATCTTGTCCACCTAGGGACAAATTAGAGCTTATGTCCAAGCCTTTGCTTGAAGAAGAGACATATAAAGAAGGCAAGAAACAATGTTGGAAGTCAAAAAAATTAAGAAAACTAACTGTGTATCTACTCCAATAACATTTTCCAAGAGGTCTTCTTTCGCCACTACTTCTTTAAAATCAGCAGGGGATACGATATAACTGAGGCCTAAGCATGCCCTATATCGTGAAGACAGTTTGCATCAGAATGAAGCTGTTCCAACCTATGAACAAGATTGATTATCAAGCACCAGGCTTCACCAGGTGCCCCTTCACTGGCATAGAGTTAAGTAGACGACTCTTCCAATAAGTCACGGGCCGACCCCTACTGGAATTTAAGTAAGGGACAACCCAGTCGTGGGATCAAGAGCTGGACAAATTGAGGACTAGGGTTGGGAGCTAAAACGAGACGATCGCCGCTGTTTCTTTAAAGACTTCAGTTCTTACGCCGATGTCCTTTCAAGTGTGGAGTCACTCCCTTCTTTGCTGCTATCTACTGGAGGTTGCTATAAACTTTCCTCAACCATAGAAGTAAGGTCGACAATCTCAAGTACTTTGCCCTGATGACCACCAGAGTTGCTCACTAACTTGATTTTCTTTAAAACCTTGGCAAGAGTCTTCCAAAGTGGCCTCTTTCGACTTCTTCCTCTTTTTTTTTTCCTCGGCCTCAGGGGCACCTTTAACACCTTTTGGCAGTATCCTGGTAACTTTAGCCTCAACAAACTTCGGGTTTGGAATTGGACGGTTAAAGCAAAGATCTGTGATGGCGTTTCTTCCATGCGTTTTCCCCTTCTTAGGTGCAATGGGCCACTTCCAACTCCGATGCAGAGTAAGAATGATGCAAAAGTCTTTATCAATAAGCTCAGGCTGGCACATACCTAGAACCTTGATTTCAGTTTCGCAGTCAACCTTGCTACTAGATTTATTAAGAACCCTCGTTCTAGATGTGTCTCTTTCCTAATTCCCGTGGACAAAGAGGATGTCTCTGTACCAATCTTTGTCATGCCCAGATAACTAAGTAATGTAAGCAGACCGCCAGAGATTAGACTAAGATTGGAAAAAGTACTGGGTGTCGGTACTCCTTCACAGTGTTCAGAGAATGAGAAATTCTGGTAAACCCAGCTTTGCTTTGTAACAGTTATTTAGGCATTCAAAGCATGAAATAATGCGTACGGATGACGAGGTGAGATTGCAAATGCTAATTTGGAAGAAAATGAGATTTTCTTTCCATAACGTCAATAAAGGGAATTTTAACCCCAAATCCAAGTAGTAGGGATAGATTATGGTGCAAGGACGGTTAGGATCTGAAGGCTCAGAAAGCTCACTTGTCACATTGTCATTGTCTTCCCACCAGACTTTTCATCAATCTAGCACATGGCTACGAACAGCGAAGAATGTTGTTTCTTCCTCTTTATTGTGAACCTTAATCGTGGCAAGTTCAGAAAAGGTGCCAAATTGACATGAAGAGTAAGAAGAATAGATGAAATAACAACCATATTTTTTAAGGTTGCCAAGGGAAATAATGATGACGATAGGTCTGAAATTGGAAGAAAAGAGTAGACCAGGTGTTACAAAAGGGAAGTTTAGAGATTCGTTGAAAAAATGAGGTGCGACAAATATTTACATTTCAAATCATCCACCAGTTGAATACAAGTTCACCTTGAGATCCACCGATCCGACGGTTTTGTCTTTCAAGCAGAATATCATAGGACATTTCTCGAGTTTTTACACACACAACAAATGCAAAGTCTTATCATTGTGAAGCTTATGGCATGGTGCTCGAAGCAGTGCATCTGAATCCGAAGTGCCCCTTCTTTTCTGCTAAGATCGGATCAATGCATGAAGATTGAAAGCTACAACAATATGTATTCCAGCTTACTTCAAAAGGAATGGTCTTTGGATACTAATTCATCCTCAAGAGGAACAGGTTGGCTCTCAAATGCATAGTTAAGGGCAACTATGGAACCATGATTTTCCAGGGCTAGGGTATGACTGATTCGAATATAATTACCTCAAAAGTCTGGTTATGGACTCACTAGCTCTGGGCGGAGCTGGATCAGATGGAGTAGCGGTACCACCATCATTCTATTATAGGGCAATAGATGGAGTCCAAGCGATTCCGCCGGATGACCATCCTTGTTCCGCATGACACGTGATCTGATCCTGATATGGACTCAATCAGAAAGTCTTGGAGTTTTTACAATCTTAGATTTGGCGTGCGCTGCAAGTAATCACAAAATTATAAAAGGGTGCAATATCTACTTCTAGATATCCTCTAGGATTCTCTCGGCTTAGAACAAGAATTCTATTTTAAAAACTCTATCTTCCAAGGTATAACTACACCTATCTAGGGTTCATCTTTGGTAACGCAACCTAAATACTTCAATTCTCTTACCCACTGCTCGAGTCTAAAACTATTCACTAACTTGATAATCGGAGAGCTTTTGGCCGGCACACTTTGCCTTTGGTTTCAGGCTTATTCATAGTTGCTTGCTATTTTGCAGGTTGCTTGAATTTGTGCACAACCACCACTTATGGTGGTGCTCGAATTTAGTTCCAACATGGGAGATGAAACATCAGGAACTTCGACACTTTTATTTTTGAACCCTAGTTTTTTATCATGGTAAATAGTTGAACTTATTTAAGAGCACTGAACTTAACCTTTGATTTGGATTTATATCCATCTCAGGTTGATTTGAAAGACATGTTATTTCTCTTGCTCTAATACCATGTTGACTTTTTAATGACTGTTTGTATATTAATTCATGAGCGAAAATCGCAAGATTAAAGAAAAGAATGTGTGATCAACACATTGATCACCCTTGATTGATGACTAAAACAACTTAGGGAACATAACTATGTGCAGCTCCTTAAATTAAGGAGTTGACATATGTGAAAAGATCTTCACAAAAGTGTCCTAGTTACAAGAGACAACTACAAGCTAATAACCACCTAGGGAACAACGGTGAAACATAGTACCTAAGATAATTTAGTATGAAGGTGTCAAACAAATAATTTATCCCGTAACCCTAATTACCCAAGGGACTTTCAATATTTCCAATACTAACATACCTGATCAGTTTTACAACTTGTAAGCATCTGGTACTTAAAAGTAACTCTATTAAGAAAACCTGTCAAATGAGCTGTGGGTTCAAGACATCCACCTTTTCCGTCGTCCTGTTCCCGTTGCCGTTTCGGTCGTTCCCGCCATTTTCGTTCCGTCTCTTACCCTTGCTTCCCCAAATCATTTTCGACCACCACTTGGGAGAAGTGGAAGAGGCCGGTGCCTTACATTTGAAAGAGGTTAGGACCAAAGCAGAATGAGCGGGAGCTGAGGTGGTATCATCGTATATTCGGAATTACTTTGAAACACCAGGGAAGTGGCTTGTAATCATATGCTCGTTCGGCATTTACTGGAGCTTTTGCAGTGATCCCTAAGCCCTCAGCCCCGAGCCCAAGTGAATATCTAATTGTATTCGGCCTACACCACCCCAGATCCATGAACATCGTTTGTTTGTTTTAGGTTTTTAACAAATGGGTTTGGACCCTTCGTATGACTTTAATCTGTTTAAGAATAGGTTGATCGGATCGTGTAGTTGTAGGCCTAATGCTACTCAGTATTTAGGTCCAGTAGTATTTCTCTCTCGAACTCGAAGCCAACAACATTTTGTTCCGTTTAGTTTGCGCTGGAATCCCATTCTGTCCCACATCGATCAGAGAAAAGGGAAAAGACCCATTTATATAGAAATACCCTACTCTAACTAATACCGAGATCTTTTGTGATAAAATCTCACACCCGAGGATTGTGCAGTATCAGTGTTGAAGTGGACCCTGGGCCCGTTGACCTGAAAATTTTCCACATGGTATCAGAGCCAAGAGGTGGGCCCGTATTGCCAAGTGATTGGGTGGGTCCCCATTGGTCCCGCGCGATTGGGTGAATCCCGACATGGCTCCATGCGATTGCCGATGTGTGGAATTTCACGTCACGTGCAGGGGTGTGTTGGAATCCCATTTTGTCCCACATCGGATAGAGGAAAGGGCAAAGACCCATTTATATAGAATTACCCCACTCTAACTTAACACCGAGATCTTTTGTGATAAAACTTCACACCTGATGATTGTGCAGGTGGTTAAGTAGGGACAGTATCGATGTTGTTGGATTGGACCCTCAGCCCGTTGACCTAAAAAATTTCCACAGTTTGTAACACAACAAACTGACTATGCCGAAAAAATTAGGGGTAAAAACGTTATTTAAAAAGCACTGTTTGACTGGGTTTTGCCCTTCTGATTAATAAAAAGTCATCATGCATTTTTTATTAAACTACAAACGGACATGTTAAATTGCTGAAAAAAGAGGGTATGCAACGACAGATTAAAAGAACGTGAAACGTATGAGAGTCGCAAGTGGCTGAACCATATTTTAGGTACATATTCTATACAACCAAAATCTTCTATCGTTGATCAACTAAATTGTAAAAGGTATCTAAAGGTCAAAAAGGATGGAAGTTCATGCTTCGAGTGCAATCGTGGCAGAGGCTTTGGCGGTCCTAGAGGGTTGTTTATTGGCTAGGCAGTGTAACTTCTCTCAAATTGTGGTGGAATCTGATTGCAAATAGGCTTTGGCGGTCCTAGAGGGTTGTTTATTGGCTAGGCAGTGTAACTTCTCTCAAATTGTGGTGGAATCTGACTTACCTAAATGGAGGTTTAGACAGCTGTAGCTGGGAGACATATCCCATTCTGAGTCGTAATCTGCAAACTGGGAGTCTCTTCCAAGTTTGCGTATGGTCTTGGGTTCCAAGATTAGCAAATGAAGCAGTGAACCATGTCACAAGGTACAATGGAGTGGAGATGAGCAAATCTATTTGGGTTGTGAGACCCCCATCTTCATTGGTGAGAATTTTGAGCAAAGATAACTTGCTATGTCCTCCACCTTAGTCGGGGTTGCGGTGGGATGGGGAAGACGTTTTAGCCTGTAATCGCAGCGTCTCTTTTGCATTCCCCTCTCTAGCTAGTCAGTGTATATGTTGGTCAGGTTTCACTGACTTTCTTTGTATTTGGTAGCTGTTGCCTTGGTTTTCGTTTGACCAAAAAAAAAAAAATGTGATGATTTGTAACCGGAAAGTAGGCTACTTCAACATTATATGAGGTCTCACAGTTCTAAAGCACCTAGGAAATTTCTTTCACCCCCAATGTGGGACAATAAATCTCAACTGAAACACCATATATCTCCAACACTTTCAACTTCCATAATTTGTTATGTTAATATCATTTCAACATGTCGACATATTTAACTTAGTCTGCAATCTATCCCTTTCTCTGTCAGGATGAACCATTGTATGTCACAGAGAGAGAGAGAGAGAGAGAGAGAGAGAGAGAGAGAGAGAGAGAGAGAGAGAGAGAGGAGAGATGTGTCCACAAATAGTTGGTCATCATCTACCGAAAGTAGACCAAATATGCCTAGTGTCACACTATATGTAGATTACGACTACAAAAGAAATAAACGTTTTCAGTTTTTCCTTATCCGGAAGCCGAAAGAGGAAGTGTCACAGAGGATCACTTTTCAACTACTTCTCCCAACTCCTACGCAAGTTTCTAATGCCTGGATGTTAAGTTAAACAAAATCCATATTTATTTCACTTATTTAAGTAGAATATTCTACAGGCAAAATTGAAAATTCATATACAACATTGTTGAGTCGTTTGTGACAGATATCTATGGACCACGGTCATGACATTTGAAGTTTCTTCTGGTTTTCTTCAATGGAATTACAGTGAGTTGTAACAGATATATGCCAAAATGTATACATAATACCTTTTTTGACTATTATTTATGCACCAAACTCTACATGTTTCTGAGTGATTTTTACAGCTGCTGTTCTTACTAGTGATTACTGGATTACGTAAATGGTGCATCGATGAAGACTGATATGAATGGGTAAGGTCTTCCAGCCCCTCAAACTTTAATCATGCAAGATATTTAGAGCTCGGTGACCATGCATTATTAGGGATTTACTAAGAGAAAAGAGAGTTAACAAATTAAAGGTTATATTTTGTTGGGGATTGACTAATAGAAAAGTAGATAATAATTAAAAGAAGGGACATACACAGAGAGAGACAGGGTGAAAGAGACATGGAATGTGAAATGCTAGCTGACCTTTGAGACTTGGTGTAATTTGGTGAAGACAAGATAAGAAAACAAAAGAGAATAGGGTGATAAAAAGCAGAAAACTTCTGTTTTGTAGGCCACTGAAATTGTTCCAATCAAAATAAAAGGCCAGTGGAACCAAAAATCCATTGAGTCGTATGGTCCAAAGAAAATGAAAATTTTGGACCAATGTATATGGGGTCTCACAGAGAAAATGAGTTAACCAAAAGAGAGCTCTCTTAAATATCTTTTGAATAGCTTTTTGACATGCTTGAGTGCTTACTTTTGGGTTTTAGTATAAAAGAAATCAAATGAACGCGTTTTTCGTACGCTCATGAACACAAGAAAGGAGGAAGATAAGAAATAAAACAACAAAATAAACTTGAAAAGATTGGATTGTAAAAGATACCTAGTGGCAAAGCATCTGTAAAAAGATAGGAAGCTAAAGGTTGGTTGCTGCTTTTTTTTTTTTTTGGCCCAAACACACCAAACAAAATTCTCTTTCCTTTTTATCTTTTGGTTGGTGTCATTCACACATCATTTTATCTCTCACACAATACATATTAATTTTTAAGAAAAATTAAAGAAAATAGTTTGAAAACTTTGATTTTTAAAGATAAGGACAAAATAAAAGGTAAAGTGAATAGTACTAGGATTGATATTTTAGTGTAAAAATATGGTTTTCGTTAAAGTGAACAGTACGGGGTTTTTTTGTTAAAGTTTCCTAAGTTTTATCCTTTGATACTATTCAATTCATTCGATCCAACGATTGAAAATTAAGAGATATATATGGAAGGGAAAAAAAATGTGTAAATGTCATCACCTTTCACCTTATACGTCCTAGTGTTGGTTTTTCCATTAATTCAATAATTAAGTCCAATTTTGTTTGTACCTTCAGTTTGAACTTGTTTTTTTTGTAGTTTATGAGTCTTATTCTGTGAATTTGAATATTTCTATCTGGGAGGCCTCGTATTCGGCCATAGTCGGTTAGGTAAGTTCAAGGTGCTCCAGTCCAAGACAGCAATAGCCTAAGCAAGCCCTTGTTATAACTGGAGGGCTATGGAGAGATTACACTTGAGCAGGTTCGGCGGAGTCCCAATTGAAATATAATTGTTAAACTTGGCAATCGATCCTGATAAGTTTGCGGTAATATCCAACATTGTGTGCGCCATAAGGCCAAGAGGTAGGATCATCGTATTAGAGGTCGGGCACCAGAAGTTGAGACCAATAATCAAGAGCTCATGGTCCATAGTGATCTAGATCGTTGAGATCTTGGTGGTGCCGTAAATACCCAATCTTTTTAAAGAACTACCAAAGAATCTTTCCATTATTTCAACCCACGGAGCCAGGTTGATGGAACTGATGGCCATGCAACCTGGGAATTGGCAAATTCCCATTTCGAGTAATCATTGCCCTGAGGTGTGGTTCAAGAAGATTATCATTCGTCATTGTGGTAATGGTTTCGAGAACGATGTCTGTGAATCGGGGCCCCAAGATTTGATCAGTAGAAGGATCTGATGCAGCAAGGGTCTTAGTGATGGAGTAATCGGGTTGATCGAGAGCCATTGTAATTTGGAGAGAATGAGGTGCAAGAATGAGGCAGCTGGGATTCTTCAAAATTTGGGCTCTGTTCTTTTTAGAAGAACTCAGAAGGTGAGGAAAATCTATGGCTTTTATATCGATAAGGTGAACGGCAGTATGCTTGAGCTCTGGAAGAAATTGAGGAGTCTTGGTAGATGTTTTTCAATCATTATAATGGAGAAAATAGCGTTACACTTCCACACAGCTCAATTCGAATGGGGAATTGGCGGTTACATGGACGTCTAATGATTAATTTGTCTGGAAAATCGGGGCCGTAAGCAGCCAAATTCGAAGAGCCATCGCAAGGGCCCAACACGTGGCATGGATATGAAGGTTTGGTTCGGTCGAGGCAGGATTAGCGTGTGAACTGAGTTATAAGCATTTAATGACGGTTTAGTGAAAAATTAAAGCATATTCTCTTTTTCAAAATCCTTAGGCCAGCGGTCTTAAACGAGGATTTAAGAAGCGAGGGGCAATGTTTGGGTCCAAAAAACTAATTTGAGCAAAGAGCGAGTAACCTGTTGTGGGAGGTCTAGTATTCGGCCCATCATTAGTTGGGTAAGTTCAAGGTGCTCCAGTCCAGGACAAGAATCGCCTAGTCAAGTCCTTATGGCTGAAAGACTATGGAGAGATTACACTTGAGCAAGGTTCGACTGAGTCCTAAATAAACTAAAACTATTAAAGGATTGGCAATCGGTGCTGATAAGTTTGGCGTTGTTCAAGGGATCAAAATTTGCTTAATCAGACAAGAAGGAATTAAGTTTGGAAAAGGACTAGGTTGAGGGTCCTAATTCGAAGAAACCGGGACTAAATCAAGGTTAAGCTAAGGAATGATAGGTTGGAATATTTTGGGGATAAGCTAATATTTATATATATTTTATATCAAATTCACTTGTCTTTTCTTAGTTAGTTCCTTATATTTTTGAGTTATTTACTTTGTTTTTGTGTTTTGTAGGATTTGTCAAGCAAAGAAAAGAAAAATAGCACAAGTGGGATTTTAAGTAACAAATTCGTCAAAACTACCTGTGCAGGTCAGCTGACTTTGGAAGCAAGTTGCGAACAGCTCAGAATGAATTAGAGAATGAGCCTTATATGCTTGGAAAGCTACAGATGTCTATTTTCTGGAGCATTTCACGGATTGTTAATATCATTTTTTCTAGAAGAAGTTATAGCTGTTTTAACATTAAAAGGTTCCCAAGAGGCTGAGCAGTTTGTAACTGACAAGAAAGCATTGAAAGCAATAAATCCAATAAATCTAGCAGCCAAAACTGATGCAATCAAGAACAAACCAGCTAACACATATTCAAATATCAGAGGAAATGGAATTAAAGATGAGGATTAAGAAGGAGTAATTGGCATAAAGGCTACCCAAGGAGTTACAATTGTTTTACCATTTCCTCTCAATTACTGTCATCACTATATGGCTATTAGTGGGTGAGTTAAGGAAAAGAAAATGAAGCAACAAGAATTGGTTTAAAAGTAGTGTTGGGGAAGGAAGGAAAAGAGAGAGCCTTAGTCGATTTCTTTCGGTTCTATTTTCTCAAACTCATGTCTATCTTTTGTTTTAACTTAAGGATTGTGTAACTAAATTTTTAGTAGTTAGGGGCTGTTTGAAGCCCCGAATATGATTGCAAGTTTGTTATGACATTTCGTTTGAATTACTTTTATAATGGATAAAAATTGGTTCACTACTTGTCTCATTGATGAATTCTTTATGTGTTTTCTACGGATGCATACTTAGTAAGCATATCTAGGATTTTAATGCTATGAATATGTGTGTGTCTGCCCTTGTCAAATGAGGACCTACATATGTTCTAGAGTAGTACTTGTCAATTGCGATTAACATGTGAACCAATTTCTAGGATAAGTAAGACAACGCCACTACTTACGATGCCTTGTGATGACTCAAACTCTTTTCATTCTTAATGATTTCTACTTGTTAAATCTATGAACACGCCATTCTAGATTGCATGTTAGGGACTAAGTTAAGTTGAAAACGCCATTCTCTTAACATATTACATAAGAAAGAGTAATAGGTTGAGTTCTAACATTGAGCCCACTTGAGCATCTTCATCCGGAAATAGAAGGAATTTGAATGAAACATAACATGTTTGCATGATTATTTGGTGGTGGATAGCAATTCCCCTAACTTGTTTTTCTTAATTTGTGAACTACTTAAAATCTGTTTTTGTTCGATTTAATTTAAATAGCAAATCAACTCCAAAAATCCCAAAAATTTGTGTGAGTGTAGCTCTGTGTGTCTAGTGCCTGCATATAAAATTTCGTAGACTTTAGATAAGCATAAGTTGGTCTATTAATTATTTTTTGGTGGCTGGCCAGTAGGGACAGCAGCCCAGTTTTTGTGACATTTTAAGTAGTTAGATAAAACAATCTTCTGCGGGAAAGACCCTTATTTTCATATGCTACAATTGACAAATCTTAGTGTTAATAAGGAAAATCAATAGGACATTTGTGTGTTACTTTTTGGTGTGCTTTTAATCCTATCAATACCAAGGAGGCTCAGTCCTACCAAGACTGTACCTCGGCGAACTTGCCCATCCTTACAGCTTTGTCTATAATAGAAGAGGCTTTGCAACAAGGAAAAAAAAATCTTCAACTCAATAGCACTAGAGTTGTAGAACCTACCTTATGCAAAACCTTCTCACACCCTAAGAAAATACTAATTGCTCACTAATCCCTCCTCATTAACAATCAGATTGGTTAATCATCATTGTGGGACATCTTCAATTTGGTTAAATAGCACTAGAGTCGTAGAACCTACCTGGCCTAGGAGACCTTCATATTGGTTAATCGGCACTCTCTTATCCTTGTTGCTTATCTATCCAAGTCTAGGTGGATGAGGAATTCTTTATTCTTTTGTCTCAAGAGGTCATCTCATCAGCTTCGACAAAGTGAGGTGTTCCCAGGTTACCCCTTGTTCGGCACAGCGAAAGTCGAATTACTTATTAAACTTCACAGGGAGATTGGCAACCTTGTCTTTAGGTTAGCAGAATTCTAAGCCAATAGTATTTCTTCCTCAACCGTAGTTGCTCAATCCATAAGTCAATAGCGCGATTCTACACCACAACCACCATCATCATCTTACTCGCCCAACTCACCTCGGTAGCAAATTGGCATGCCCGCATCATTCATGAGAAAGACATAGTTAGTTATCAGTTATTCGATCTACATGCCATGTAGGCTTAATAATTTTTAGGTCCGCAATTTCAAATGCGTACGTACTCACCTCATTATTTTCAAAATTAATGCAAATCCATTGGACTGAAATATTTAATGCTTCTTTCTTTTGGTTCATAGAGTTTAGGGACATAGATTAAGTATTCCTATCACTCAGTCACTTGGAAAATTTTCTTCAACCTTTAAAAGGAATGTTGATTCATTTTGTTATGCAACTTTAAATTCAAGTGTTAATATGCATTATGATGATGAAATGGTCTTGGATTTGATATCATCTCCTGAGATTTTATAGCGTTGTGCAGGTTTTATAGGTTTTGCTCGACTGGATGAGCAAAAAGCAAATGAACGCCCACACACACACACACACAAAAGACAAGGTTGGTCTTGCACCGATTTAGCCATCGTGGCTCATATAGTAACTAATCACTTTATTTTGCAGTGTTGATCTTTCAACGAGTACTTAAGAAATAAAACATCTAAAAGATATATGATATATGGGTAATGCTAGGAAGACTAAATTTTGTTAACTAAATAACATGAAAGTTGATGATTGGGTTATTACTTAAGCGTTGATAAATGTGCCAATTCCTGTTGAGGATAAATCATTTAGTTTGCAAATTTTGTCTACTATCAAGGTCCAAAAGGTCACATGCAAGCCCAGTCAAGTCTTGAGGCCCAATTGTTATACAAACCTCAAGCCAAGCCCAAAATACATGTCAAGGTGTTGAATCGAGAAGACGTTATATTTGTAATCATGTCCTACTACGTTAATCAAACCACGCATGTGTGTAAATCATACCACACTCGTGCGAACTCATGCATATTCGTCTATCCAAGCTAAAATAAGCTCGAGTTACATGCCCGGGGCTTGTCAAGTGAAATTTGGTGTGGATGGTTACATAAGTTAATTGGGCCCATATGGAAAATATTGTGGCAGACTTTGGGTTGCTTGGGAGCCTAAAAGTTTAAGCCTATAACCTTTGTATTCCACGTGGGCAAGTTTGAGAGAGAACTAGCCCAGTTTCCTCCTTTCTCTAACAAGCTAACCAACTTAGTTAGGAATGAACCAAACCCTAAGCTCTAAAGTCACGTGAAAGCCCAGTAAAGTATGCATTTAATGAAGAGAAAGGCTGAATTTCCTTTCCTAGCTCACGTTGAATACCAAAGCCTAAAAATTAGGAGACACGCTATTAAAAGTAGCGTATGTGGAAGACCGGCCTAGGAAAGCAATGCCTTGGGAAGAAGGTCCAGCGTAGGCTTCACGAGACCAACGAGGCCTAATTGCCTTGCACCAAAACGAAAGTGGCAAAAGAACTAAGGAGAAAGGGGATGGAAGACCAAGCCATAATTTCTAATTACTTAGGAACCCTAGAAAGGAATCATTCACCTACAAAAGAGGTATTAGCAACCATTAGAGAAGGAGGAAGCCAGAACGTCATAACACAGGGGTTGAGAGGATTGTACTCCACCAAGCTATGGAAATCTCTCCCTTAGTGCAAACATCCTCAGATCCTAGAGAGCATCACTTTGCAACCTTACTATTTTCCATAACCTTCCTCTGAATATCCCAGTCATTTGAAGCTTTATTACAACTCTAGCTAGGATGCCCAAATTGTCCAACCTAGAACTATTTGCAACCATGCAAACACCCTCTCTCTCATGCTAAACTAATGAACTTCTAGCTTCCACACCATGCCTCACTTGAGCAAACCATTATTTGCTTAATCATGCTAATCTTCGAGTCATTTATCTAACTGTGATATTTCCTAAGACAAGCTAACTCTTTCGAAATATTCCAAGACTTGGTACGAAATCGAATTGGGGGATTCGAGAATGTTCTCAAAGCTCAAGTCCAGCTTGACCTAACAGTTGCCCAACATTTACAAATTTAGTCTTCCTAGCATTACCTTATATACTTGAAGTCGAGCCAGGTAAATGACTATTGTACATATTTATTGACTATGTGAATAACGCTTGAGCGCTTGCATATTTGATAGGGAAGCGTGCCTTGTTTGATACTTAATTAAAGAAAGGGATCCTCTCCGGATCCCTTCCACCAAATCAAGAGATCCGGGCTCTTGAAATTTGATCCAATGGCTATAAACAGGGGAGGCCTTTAAAAGTTATAATAACTTTAGCCGTTCGATCAAATTTCAAGGGCTCAGAACCCTTGATTCGGTGGATTTGGTGGAAGGGATCCGGATAGGATCCCTTTCCCTTAATTAAATGCTAATGTGATAGAAAGTGAAAGCATGTTTAATTAACGATTACAAATGGCTTTGGAAGTGGGTGGAAAAATAAAAGTAAATGAGAGATGATAGTTGGGCAAGTAAGGCTTGATTGCTTTCCAGCAAGAAGAAGCAAAAGAAAGGTAGGGTAACTAGGGTTTGAATATTGGTGGTGGTGACCCACCCCACATATATTTAATTTTCCTATACATGATTGAGTGGAAGCCAAATTTTGGCAAAAGCTGGTTCATGTCTCATGAAAGCATCAGTGTTGTTTGTCTAAGCCAAATTCCTAACTCCTAGGAAAGGCTTCTTCATCACAAAAGCACTTTCCCCACTTATACTGAAATTTTGAAAGTAGTTGATCATTATGCTTTCCATTGCTTCTGTGGCATGTTGTTTTTAGGGATTTTTGAAACACGATAGTGCGTAGGTTTTGTATAAAATGTTGTCTACAACTTTTCATATCTGTTTTTCTTTCTTTATCTCATGTTGAACGTGATGCACTATGTTCGAATGGCGATGTGAGCATGTTCACTCCAATGTAACAAAAGTATATATAGATCTTGATGTGCCAATATATCAATCATTTTTCTCTCTTTTTTGTTTTTATAAATGTATCACTAGCTAGGGGTGTTGTAGAAAATTTAAACACATGCACATGTATTTTTCTCATTTTTTTTAAGTTGCATAATTGTAAAAGTAGCTTGAAAATATTTTGAGGTGGAGGTGGCTTGTTGAAAGCTTGTGTTACTTTTATGGCTTCAAATTTTGGGAATTCTTTACTCATTCCTCGATATTTCTTAAATTCAACGATATAAGCGAATGAGTAAAAGATTTGAACCAAGACAAAACTAAACTAAAATAAAAATACACAAAACTTGAAAACGTGTTTTGACCTAATAAATGATACTATTGAGTCCAAACTCCAGAAAGCTCATATGTGCAATACGCATTTTTCCTTGGTTTGGAAGGAGAAAGACAATCTAGGAGTGCCTTGTAATGTGATAATGTACATGTCATGTATTAAAACATAATTACGTGTCATGGTTGAACTCTGATTTAAAGAAAAACTTAGATACCATGCATGATATGTTTTATATATGAATGCAAAACCCAACTCTTAGCCTTGATTTTGTAAATCGGACTACGAATGAGAAGATAATGCTTTAAATGTGATAATTGTATTCTTCTCATTCTGAGGAATATATAATCATGTACAATTCTACTACAATAAGGAATGAATAATTACATTCAATCAAACTACCCAATATTATAAGAATCCCATAATTAACGGGAAATATTATACAAGTCAACACTCTCCCTCAAGTTGGTGCATATATGTCACACATGCCCAACTTGGCCAAGAAACTTGAGAACTTGTCACTCGAACTAGCCTTTGTGAGTATATCAGCCACTTGATCATTAGTCCTAATCGGGGACAATTCAATTATTTTCCCTTCCAATTTCTCTTTAATGAAGAACTTATCAACCTCCACATGCTTCCTTCTATCACGTTGTACCAGATTATGAGCGATACCGCTAGCAACTTTGTTGTCTCAAAATAACTTCATCGGCGAACTATGGTTGACCTCTAAATATTGTAATAGAAACTTAAGCCATAAGAGTTCACAAATACCAAGAGCCATACCTTTATATTCCACTTCTGCACTTAAACAAGCTACTACATTCTACTTTTTTACTTCTCCATGTTACTAGATTACCACCAACAAAAGTGAAATATCCTAATGTTAAGGCATCAATCATTTACCGAACCCGCCCAGTCGACATCAGTATACCCTTCGATTCTAAAATGCCCATTTTTCTTAAATAGAATTCCTTTACCTGTACTTCCTTTCAAGTAACATAATATCCTCATCACCACACTCATACGTTGTTCTCTCGGATCATGCATATACTGATTGACTACGCTGAAGGAATGAGCAAGATCAGGTCTTGTATGTGCCAAATACATCAATCTCCTAACTAACTTTTGATATCTTCCTTTGTCTAGCGGTACTTGATTTTTTTCGAGGCTCAACTTTGTTCCATCAGCCAACAGAGTTGCTACAGGTTTACAAGCTGACATCCCGATCTCCTTTAACAAATCAATGATATCCTTTCTTTGGGACAAGAATATCCTAGACTTGCCTCTTGATACCTCAATCCCAAGAAAATATTTCAGAGATCCAAGATCTTTCATTTCGAACTCCGTAGACAAATACTTTTTTAGAGCTGATTGTTCCATTAGGTCATTCCCAGTAACCACCATGTCTTCCACATATACAATGAGTGTTGTAATCTTTTTATTCTTTCGTTTCAAGAACAGAGTGTGATCCCAATTACTCTGGCTATACCCAAATGCCTTCATTGATTTAGTGAACCTGCCGAACCATGCCCTTGGTGATTGCTTTAATCCATAGAGTGACTTTTTTAGCTTACATAGCTTTCCCTTGTTTAAGTCTGTTCCGGTACATCCCGGTGGAAACTCCATATAAATTTCTTCAGTTAAACCTCCATGTAGGAATGCATTTTTTTACATCGAATTGTTGAAGGGGCCAGTCTAGGTTTGCTGCCATGGACAAGAGAACTCGAACAATATTGATCTTGGCTATTGGCGCAAAGGTGTTCGTGTAATCTATGCCATACTTCTGAGTGTACCCCTTTGCTACTAGTTTTGCTTTAAACCGATCAATCGTTCCATCTGCTGTATTTCACTGTATAGCCCTATTTACATCCCATAGGTTTCTTGCCCACTGTCAAGTTCGATAATTCCCAAGTAGCATTCTTCTTCAGCGACCTTAGTTCCTCATTCATTGATTCTTTCCATCTAGGATCAGCTAAGGCTTCCTGCACACTGTTAGGAATATATACAGTGGATAATTGATTCACAAACGACTTATTTGATTTAGACAGGTGACAATTGTACACATAGTTGTTTAATGGGTACCTCATTCTTGAGTTATGGGTTGGTTCACTCACTGAATACTTAGTTTTAGACGAGTTGGCTTGTACTGTTTCTTCTACAACCGCGGGTTCTACCTGCAAGGGAGTCGAAATAGCTATGTTTCCCATTATCTCAGACTAAGTAGGAAATTGATGTGCAACAACAACCTGCTCGGAACAAGGCTGTTGTACAGTCGACACGGGTTCGGTGGTAGGCTGCTACATAGTGGTTTGCTGCTCGATGGCTGGCTGTTGCACCTTAACTTGTTGCTTAGTAGTAGGTTGTTGTGGAGTGGCCTACCGTTTGGTGGTGGGTGGCTGCACCATATCTTGCTGCTCGGTTCCATAATCAAACATACGAACTTCATCGCCTTGAAACTCCCCGTGAAGTAAGGACTCAAAGGAACCAAAATACATCTCCGTTTCATGAAAAATGACATCAGTGGTGATAAACTTTTTTTTTAGTGGGAGGATGATAACACCGATAGCCCTTTTGAGTAATAGCATACCCTATAAACATACATCGAAGAACTCGAGGTTCAAGTTTGTTTTACCATTGTGAAGGATGCATATGGACAAAAGCCACGCAGCCCAGAACTCGAGGGGAAACGTTAGGGACTATTGGGCAGCTAAGCAGATACATAAGAGTCTGAAATGGTGTTTGAAACTCAAGGGTACGAAAAGGAAGTGGATTAATAAGGTAGGTAGCCGATGTAAGGGCCTTACCCTAATAATACAAAGGAAGACGTGCCTCAATAAGAGAAACACGAACCATTTATAACAAGTGTCGATTCTTTCGTTCAGCCACCCTATTCTGCTAAGGAGTATATGGACATGTGATCTGATGAACAATACCGTACATATCGAAGAAAAAGCAAAGTTCAGTATTAACATACTCGCCTCTATTATCACTTTGAACCACTTGAATTTTCATATTGTATTGTACCAAAACCATTTTGTGAAATTTTATAAAGGTCATACTCACATCAGTTTTCGATTTTAGCAAAGTAACCCAAGTCATTCTCGTACAATCATCAATAAATGTAACAAACCAATGATCAAGCTCGACCAAGAGAGGCAATTTTGGAAGGGCCCCAAACATCCAAGTGCACAATCATAAAAGGAATGAAACTCTTATTTAAACTTGGAGGAAAAGAAGTTCGATGGCTCTTAGCCATTTCACACACATCACACTTAAACTGAGAAACATCATTTTTCACAAACAAACTAGGAAATAACTTATGCAAATAACCAAACGAAGCATGGCCAAGATGACGGTGCCACATCCACACATCAGACCCTTTATTATTCTCGGCTGGAGTCCTATTCACTGACAACATTTGAGTAAGCAAGCCTGAGCTACTGGAATTCAACTCGAGGTAGTACAACTTCCCTCGTCTAATACCATAACCAATTGTCTTCGCATCTGGATGTCCTTAAATACACAAAAGTAAGGCCAAAACACCACCAAAAATGTAAGGCAAGGGTTATTTGGGCAACCGATAATAAATTATAATTCAAGGAGGGAACAATAAGAACAGTATCAAGTTTCATGGTATCAAAAAGGGAAATCGTGCCTTCCCCAAGGATTGGGGCAACATCACCAGTAGCCATATTAACCTCGGTGTGGGTAGAGTTTTTTAGTGAGGGAAATTGTCTAGAATCACAAGTCATATGTTCAGTAGCTCTAAAATCAATTATCCATGTATTATTCATAACAGAATTGGAAACATTAAGTGTTTTACCATCAGTACCTGCCGCAACAATCAGAGCTGATACTTTACTTGCTACATCCGCTGAATCATCATTGGTTTCTACAACAGAAGCTCGAGGTTTATTGAAGCGAGGGTCACATGTCTTATCCCAATTCGGGATACCCAATCAGCTTAATGCACCAAATTTTGAAATGTTCCGTCATATCACAATGGGGACACTTACCCTAAGGACGATCACGACCAGTTTGGCCAGTTCTTGGCTGCCCCGTTTTGTTCTCAGACCCACCTAGGTTGGTGCGGTTGGAGGGGCCGCGGGCCTTGGTTGCCATCGTAGCCGGTTCTGAGCTTTAGCCCTCCATCTTCATAGCTTCCTTGCGATCTGCTTCACGACGAACATACACATAAGCAGCCTGAAGTCCAAGTGGTGGGTCTTTGCACAATATTTCTCCACGAACTTGATCAAACCCATCATCAAGCCCACCAAGAAACAAATACAACCTTTGTTGCTCAGTTGTCTTCTGGAAAATCAGAACATCTGCTTCACATGCCATGGCCATTTTATTAAAGTGGTCTAATTCCTAAGAAATCTCTATCAATTCTCCAAAGTAGCTAGCCAAAGGCCGCCCATCCTGCCTGAGACATGAAGCTTTCTGATTTAATGAATAAATTTTAGCCTCATCGTCTTCATCAAAATAAGTAGTCTTAAGAGCATCCCAGATCTCTTTAGAAGTTGACAATCGAATATAACGTTTCATGATCTCCAGCTTCATTACCAAGACAAGAGCCAACTCTTAATTCTCTGATCTTCAGAGAACCAATCATCATATTTGGGATCATCCTCTGTAGGGGCCTTAATAGACCCACGAAGATATCTCATCTTCTTCCTTCCAACAATATGAATTTGAATAAGAAGAGCCCATAAATCATAGTTCTTCTCATCCAAAACCATCCCAATGTTGAAGCTTGAATTATTCGGCTGAATCATGACCGAAGCGGTAGCAAAAATGATTTGGTTGTTCTCGGCAGACATCTTTCACGAAGAGGAAATATGTGCAACGGCAAAGGTACTTAGGGCAGCAACAACACACGTTGCTCACCGCAATTCGGGACAGAAGATTGAGACACGGCAACAACTTCACATTGCTCGCTGTTCGTCGGTGGCACCACGGTGGTGCTAGGCATGGCACAGTAACAAACCCTGTTAGGGTTCGAAACTTTCTTTCCTTTTTTTACGACCTGGCTCTGGTGCCAAGAAGAGAATGTTTTGAATGTGATAATTGTATTCTTCTCATTATGAGGAATATATAATCATGTACAATCCTACTACAATAAGGAAAGAATAATTACAATCAATCTACAATCTAAACTAGGAAACACAATATTATAGGAATCCCAGAATTAACAGGAAATATTATACAAATCAACAGGATGCACTAGTCTAAAGAAATTGATCTTTTGGTTAAAAAAAAACACCAATATTTTACATGGCTGAGACCATTGAGATTTCACTTCATGGCATAACCAGAGCCTGCCAAAAGTATAGCTGCACACTGTGACATTTTGCGTTCTATCTATTCTAATGGCAAGCATTACGTACCAACAGTGTGGTTTATCCCTCTTCTGTTCGATTTACACTGCATGAGAGTAGTATCAATCCAGCTGCATGTCACACATTCACATGTGTCGCAGGCAAACAAACAACGGCCGAACAGAAAAAAGAAATTGCAGCATGAATAGACGTTGAACATGCAAAAATAATCATTAAATCTTAAGAAAACTGTATATATGAAAGATCAAACGTTGCTTTCATTAATCATATATATTTTTTTATTTAGAATAAAATAGCTTTCGTCCTCTTGATTAATTAGAAACTAATCTCATAGGTCAACCCTCACTATAATGTTGGAAATTCTTAAAGTCAACTAATAATTTCTAATTAACCTAGTCATCAGCCAAGTGCTACTGTTGTCATCGTAGAAAATAGAACATATATATATATATATATATATATATATATATATATATATATATATTAGTACGTAGCCAAGTTAAACCAACCCTAGAATTTACGTACCCACTTTTTTTTTTTTCTGATCCAAAAATATTTACGGACCCACTTATTCGTCTGCATTATTGGCTGCTATGGTGCCCCAAGGTATCGTTTCATATGCAGACAGGATGGGACGGAATGGAATGAGACGGGACAAAATGGAATGAGACTGGACGGAATGGAACAGGACGGGACGGAATGAAGCGGGAGCAAAGATGCCCTCGGATGGAAACAATGAGGAAGAAGAAGAAGACAGAGAGGTTATAATTTTGTGTTCCACAGATGTGGAACGAGTCGTTCCAGGGGGTGAGGTGGAACGAAAATTCACCCAAAACTCGTTCCGTGGAACAGCTCGTTCCACCTGTTTTAGGCACACCAAACGTGGAACAAAACGTCTTGTCTCACTTTATTCCGTCTCATCCCACGTACCAAACGGTATCTAAAGTACCATTAGCCTCAACCTATAATTTTAGTTACTAATTTATTAACATATGTTTGAATTTGAGAAGCATGACAGGTTATGGTTGGGTGCATGCAGGGTCTCCTCAGCATGGTCAAGTCAACTCTTACACCGACCTGGCCACATTAACCTGAGCTGGCTACGACAGTCCTTTTTTTGCTGTTCATTGTACCAAAACTGAAGGTGCCGGGGAAGAGGATGGGATGTTTCAAATTACTATGGCAGGAACCTGATGAGTCTGTCACTTGTTAAAAGGCCAGCTGTCGATCCAAAGTTCCAAACTTTGCACTTGGTCACTTTATGGATATTGGTATCATAAAAAATTCATGCATCGACTACTCAATTGCAGGCTGAGAAACATTTAGTAATGTTGCCTGAATTATAAGTATTTTTATGTACATGACGTGCGGTGGAAGTCGAACTTGGGAGTTTGGGTGCAACAGAACCAATTCATCTACAAGTTCATTGCTAATGAATTATAATTCTTGTAATTGTCCTATAAACTTTTAATTTGGTTTCAATTGTTTTAAAACTCATTAACTTTTAATTCGTGCCAACATCCTTTGCCGTTAATTCTGTTAGATTAATAGTTATTTTTCAATCACTCAGTACTACAATGTAGTGATATTCTTCTTCACTTATAAGTAAGAGGTCTTTGTTTCAATTCTCACCAAAGGAGAATAAGAACCACATTATTATGATTAGTCCAGTGTGAGGTTGAACTTATTCTCCTATCCCCTAGTATAGATAATCTCGTCTGTTAAAAAAATAATTATTCTCTTTTATATTTTATGGTAGGACCCTTGATAAAGCTCTACAACAGTTTTATCTTTTATTAATTAAAGCTAGATCATGGTTAGCTCTTTTTCATATAAGTTCTACGACAAATTAAGCAACACAAGTAAGCAAAAAACGAAAACTGTTGGTACAAACTTATCTGTCAGCTGTGAAATGTGGGAAGGGACTTCTCCATTTCATATGTCATGACGAATATAACTTGCTTTCCCCATCACATCTCTTCTTGCCTTCACAAAGTTGTCGTGTATCCCATATTCTTTGAGCTCTTTAATGTACCCAAAAAAAAGTTCAAAAAAAAATAAAATAAAATTTAGGATAAAATTTTTTAATATCAATAATACATGATCCTTTTGTAACGTCGATGTTAATCATATTTTCATGCTTGGAATTCGTTATTTGCACTCTAAAGACCATCTCCTTTCTTTTTTCTTAGAATTTTAGTTTTAGTTCTAATTTTCATGGTGGTTAATCCTACTGTCGATAAATATATGAACTGATGGTGGGAAATCTCCAAGAAGATACCAACGTGTCACTATATGAAAGAGATGAATCAGTCTCGTTTTTGCCACCAATCTCCCGTACACGTGGCAGGTTATGGGTGACAAGTCAGTCATGCACAGTGGTACACAAAGAGGAATCGTTTGAAAAGAAATTTTCACCGGATCTCTTCTATTAAATCTATCAAGTTAAAGGATTTAAACCATTGAAATTTGATTCAACAATTACAAATAGGAAGTTCTTTTAAAAGTTATAATAACTTTAGCCGTTAAAACAAATTTCAAAAACCTGAATCCTTTGATTTAATAGATTTGATATAAGGGATCCGAAGAACATCTATTTCCAGATACTTTGAATGCTCTCTAGTCATTCTCCTTGTGTAGTGCAAAAAGGGCATTGTATATCATATTGAAGAGTATTGAATTACTTGAGATATCTGTTCTTTTTAATTATTAATTTTTACAGGTGAAAAAAAATTAACATGTAACAGTTAAAAAGTTTAAAACATCCTTTATCATGGACCTGTATGGAAGTTTTGCTGCAAAATGATGGTAGCTAGGGTTATAATTGCAACTACCTTAAGATGCAAATAACCACTCAAAGCTAGTTTAAGTTCTAATTTCTAACTGCTCTCAGATTTCAAAATCTAGAAGACTGAGTTTTTTTTTGGTAAAATAGAAGACTCCGATTTGATCATAGGCTTCGATTATACATGGAATTTGGTAATGATTATTAAGGTTTATTAAAATAAATAAAAAACAACATGCACATGTGGTTAATTGATCCGGGCCCACTTAACCAATCACCTAAAGTTGTTACCAAATTTGGTCCTAAATACGTAAGTATTTTCATTCAGATTGCATGAAAATCTGCTACAATTTGACTCGAGCATAGGGTCGCCTGACCTAATTTGCATGAGCCATTGATACCCTAGCTTTCAAAGGCTATCATCATTTCAGCCACTTCGTATTACGGTCTGGTAGTATTACTCTTTACTTGTACGTGAGAGATCTTAGGTTCGATTCTCGTCAAAAGCGAATTTAAACCGCATTATTGATAGCTTATTGTGAGGCTAAGCCCGTCCTTCTCCCCTTTAATGTAGATAATATCTTTTGTTCAAAAAGAATAAAAATAAAGCTGTGATCATTTCTAAAAAATCAACATGATTATAAATTGTTTAGTAATGTAACTATTATCACCTAAACAAATGAATGTGCAAGTGGTGGATTCCGCCAATAGTTAAGATCTTATACTCTAACTTACTATGTTCGGAGTTTAAACCCTCTTCCCTTCGCTCAATGTAAATTAGTATAGAATATTATTTGTACCAAATCGATGAAATTAGTCATTTGATTAGACCTTAGATTATCACATTGTTAACTCATTGGCCAAGCGCTTTAGTTGATTTTTGGCGAGAATTGTCTTTGAATGATCATGACCTAAAAAATGAACGCTTTTGATCGAGTTGATATAAAACTGAATATTATCAAGGACAAGGGCAAAGGTATAAAATAAATGTACAAAAAGAAAGTAGCTAGCATTTTCTTTGGCATATTCATATTACCATGTTCCAAGCATAAAATAGTATTTTGTAATCACATTTGTCTTAAATTGCTTTAAAATGGCTGAATTGTAATGGTTAACCCATTGCATCATTAGATTGTCTTCTTTTCCCCCCTTCAAATCCAATTCATTGTATTTGTTCCAATGCTCCTAATAAGCATAACATATAAAAACCTAGCTCTTAATAATGCTCCATTAATTAAACCTAGAAATTAAGCATAGGTGACAAGAGCATCATCTAATTAATCATTCGCAAATTATCCATATCAAATACGATAAGTATATTTTTAAATGATAATACTAGACAAACCAAATTTTAAAAAGTGTTAGAAGTCTTTTAACTTAAATTCTAACTTCGCAAACAACTTATACTCATCCTTTTACATTAATGTCATAGGAAACATAAAGATCGCCATAGCAAGTAAAATATAGTTTCGTTTGCAATGACAAGCTACAAGTTTAATTAGCAATGCTCATCAAATAATTAATTATGTGCATCGCCATAGTTAACAAAAAGGTCCTTATCACTCAACCAATCCTCTCTCCAATCTCCATCTCCATCTCATCAGAGGAGGATTCTCTTTCCTCTTAATCTCTCTCTTTCCCTTCTCTCCTACTTGAATGATTACGGTTAAGTCATATCAACATTTTATATTGATTTTTTTATAAAGACAATAAGATAAAAAACAAAGTGTGAGAAGAGGGAAAGGAAAAAGATGAGAATACGAGACGAGAGAAACCTACTCCATCTCATCCACCCCTATAAAGTCCAAACTTCCACCTTCCAACTCCAATCTCCTTCCTTGCTTTTTGTGCTTAGATCGTAGAGGGAGGACAGAGGAGGTCACTATGCCTAAATGTGACAGCCCGTCCCGAATTATTCGTTCCGTAAGTGTGAAATGACGTTTTTGCCCCTAGTGGTTATTTGTCATTTGTGTGGTTGTTTTGTTGTTTGGCTGGTTGCATCTGGACCACACATTCACCTCATCCCCATCATCTTCTCATGTGTCTCTCTCTCTATTTCGAACCTCTCTCTCTTCTTCTTCTTTCTTTGTACAGACAAGACCCAAAACCCGTGAAAATGTTGCAGATCGAGGTGGAAAGTTATACCTTTGTGTTTATGAGGACCATACGAGTTCAACCATACCAATTTAAGGTAAAGAATCCTTCGATTTCACGTCGAACCAGGAATCTTCGAATTTGGTCACTGTTCATGCACACGTGAAATGTTGTTTTTTAGGGAATTTGAAGCTTATAGGAAGCTTAGTGAGGTCTTTAGGAAGCTCGGGGTGGTTCGTTGGAAGGATTTAGACATCGAGATCGTGAGTTGCAGGTTTGGCGGGAACATCGTGGGTTTTTCCAGCGAGTTTCCGTTAGTTTTAGGTCCCCAAAGTGGTAAGATTTTGTTCTACTCGTTGTAAGCTTCAATTTGGTACCGATTTCATGGAATTTGGTTGAGAAATGAAGAAGATATGAAGTTTTGAAAAAATTTCCAGTTTCTGGCAACACAGACGGCAGCGCTGACGGCGGCGGCTGGCGAGACTCACTAGAAAAGACAAGGGAATATTCTGTTAAGTTAACGGAATATTCTTAACGGCATCAGGTTAGTTTTAACAGAATATGCTTGCTTTTGGACAGAATATTCCCTAACGCCGTTAGGGAATCCATCCGTGTGCCAAACACATGCCTGCGCGTCTGGCCGTGCCTTAGCCGGCGCGTGGGGGCGCGTGAGACGTCAAAAATTATTTTAAAAATATGGGAATGTTCGTGAGGTTGAGTAGACCACGTTGGTGTATTCACACACCCCATTTGAGCATTGTATGAGAAGTTATTACCTAGTTTTGGTTATGTGCTTTAAATTAACATTTTTATAGTTGTTTCGAATATAGGTGAGACCTATCCTGAGGACGAGCGTAGTCACTCGAGACAAGGGGATTACGACCCTTCCACATACCCGTGAGTGGGCTTTTGGTTTTCCGTATATACCTATATACTTGTGGTTTTTTCCCAGAAAATGATATGGAATGTTTATATGTTTTAAATGCCATGTATAGCGTTTGCCTATTTATTTATGCATTAGTAGTTGCATATATGTATGTTTGGTGTTGCGGACGCACAGGTAAGTGCCAGGTAAGTTATAGTTTATAGTTGTGACGTAGTAGTTATGTGTTATGCATAAAGAGCTCATAACCTGCACCCCCGATGTTAGTGCTCCCACCCAGAGTAAGGCACAGTCTTTCACGTGATGTTCACCTCCCGCACCACATGCTCATCATAGATCCAAGTTAGGTGCACAGTCCTGTTGTACAGACCACTTTAGGTGGTTCCGACTCGTAGGTGACCCACGATTATTCGCCCAGCCTTCATGTGATCATAGCACTTGAGCGTATTTATTTACACCCAATCCTGTCGTACAGACCATTTTAGGGGGTTCCGACTCGTGTGCAGGTATAGTTAGCGAGTTGGGGATTTGAGCTCTAGATTCAACCGTACAGGTCACGTTAAGTGACTCCGGTTGATATGTTATTTGCATTGATTGACATTACCTGGGTTACTTACATTTTATGTAGAGGCATTCGACATGGCATATTTCTGAGCATGTGTTTGATATATGTGTATATTCTATTTTCTGGGAAACTATACAGGTTTTACGGCAAAGGGTTAGAACTTTTGATAATGATATGATTTTGAAAAGCTTTGTTTTTGCTCACTCACACTTTCTCTTTTGCGCCCCTCCAGGTTCTAGTTTGGTTTGCTCTTTTGGTGGCTTACGAGGAATCCACGGCGTATCTGACATATTATCACCAGTGTAGGACCACCTCTGGGTGTGTTTAGTTAGTGTTTGTTCCTCTAGACTGCACTAGGCTTTCTGTGTTCTGAATATTGTTTATCACCCTTGCACTTGCACTTGTATGTTAACTACATTGTTTGGTAGTTTGGTTTTTATTTATTCGTATTTTTATTATTATATTTTGCTTCCGCACTGTGCACATGATTACGTCACCCTCACGTGACAGCTAGCACGCCTTGATTTGGGTTGGGGTATGTCACTAAAGGTTAATCGTTATTTGCTATAAATATTAAAATAAGTTTGCCTATTAACAATAAGCATAATCGCTACTTAGTACTACGGTATGATGATATTCCTCTTTCCTTGTAAGTGAGAGGTCTTAGGTTCGAATCTCGTGGATGGCTAATTCGATACCAAGTTAGGTTGCCCAGTGTGAGGTTTAGCCAAACTCCTCATCCTATTGTGTAAAAATATCGTTGTACTAAAAAAACAAGGCTTAATTGTTAATATGGTCCCTGTGTTTTAGTCATTGGATCAATTTAGTCCCTCTGTTTTCAATTTGACCAATTTAGTCCTTGTGTTTTTTCTCCATTAGCCAATTAAAGATATTTCCATCTGATCTCTGTGAAAAATTCATAAATTGTTATAAACTTATTTATAAAATTATTTATTTGATTTAAAATATTTTAAAATGAAATAAAATTAAAAATTAAACTAAAAATTATTCTCCTCCCAGCTCCTCTGACACACCCCGATCGAGATCAGGGCATGCTGGCCGTCACGTGGAAGTGACGTAACCATGTGCACAGTGCAGAAGCTAATAAGATAATAATATAAATAGTACGAATAAATAAAAACTAGCTTTACACAAGGTAATAATAAACAAGTCCAAGCGCAAGTGTGAACGCTAGGCTCAGAGCATGAAAGCCTAATGCAGTCCAGAAGAAAACGACACAACAAAAGCACACCCAAAGGTGGTCCTACACTGGTGGTGGTCTGTCAGATATGCCGGGGAAATCCTCGGGGAAGCCACCAAACGTGTTAGCCAACTAGAACCTGGAAAGGCGCAAAACAAAAGCGTGAGTGGGCAAAAACAAAGCTTTTCGAAAACCATTTAATAAATAAGTTCTAAGCCCTCGCCGTAAAACCTGTATACTTCCCAGAAAATAGAATATATATATGTATATATATATATATAAGTCATGCTCAGGAACATGCTATGCCAAAACCTCAAAGTAAAATGCAAGTGCTCAGGTATTATCGCATCAGTATCATATATTCTATCAGCCGGAGTCACCTAACATGACCTGTACGGCTGAATCTAGAGCTTAAATCTCCATCTCACTAACTAGACCTACACACGAGTAGGAACCACCTAAAGTGGTCTGTACGACAAGCCTGGGTGTAACATATATATACGCTCAAGTGCTACGATCACGTGAAGGCTGGGCGAATAATCGCGGGTCACCTACGAGTCGGAACCACCTAAAGTGGTATGTACGACAGGACTGTGCACCTAACTTGGATCCAAGCTGAGCGTGTGGTGCGGGAGGTGAACATCACATGAAGGATCGTGCCCAACTCTGGGCGGGAGCACTGACACCGGGGGTGCAGGTTATGAGCTCTCTATACATCTCAAATCACTACTGAATGTAAACATAAATCACAACTCACCTGGCACTTACCTGTGCATCCGCAGCACCAACATACATATATATATATACAATTAACGATGCATAAACAATGGCAAACTATAGGCATGGCATATAAACGAATAAACGTTCTAAATCAATTTCTGGGAAAAGTATAAGTATATAGGTATATACGGAAAACCAAAAGCCCACTCACTGGTGTGTGGAAGGCTCGTAACCCCCTGCCTCGAGTGACCACGCTCGTCCTCGGGATAGGTATCACCTACATGCGAAACAACTACAAAAATGTTAATTTTAAAGCACATAACCAATCTTAAGAAATAACTTCTCATACAATGCTCAAATGGGGTGTATGAATACACCAACGTGATCTACTCAACCTCAAGAACATCCCCATATTTTTAGAAAAAATTTTCACCGCCGCACGTACCCTCACGCGCCGGCCAAGGCACGGCCACACGCGCCGGCCACGCGCAGGCACGTGCCTGGCACGCTGACGGCGTCAGTTAACGCCATCAGGAATATTCCGTTAACTTTAACGGATTCCGTCAACGGCGTTAGGAATATTCCATCCAAACTGACGGAATATTTCGTCGTCTTCTCCGGCGAGGCTCCGGCGCTGGAAAATCGGGAAATTTTCAAATCGTGATATCTTCTTCGTTTTTCAACCAAATTTCACAAAATTGGTACCAAAATGAAGCTTACAACGAGAGTAACAAAATTATACCACTTTCAAGTGCTAAAATCCATGAAATCTCGCCGGGAAAATACCCCCAACTCTGGCCAACCTCGAAACTCACGATCCCGACGTCGAAAACCTTCAAACGAACCACCCCGAGCCTCCTAAGTAAAATCCGGATTGATTTCCAAGGGTTGAGGAGGTATCACATGAGACGGATCAGCAACATAATGTCGAAGCATGGACACGTGAAAAACGTTATGTACTCTAGCCAACTCCGGAGGCAACTCCAACCTGTAAGCTACCTCACCAACTCGCTCAGTGACCATGTATGGTCCGATGTACCTGGGACTCAACTTACCTTTCTTTCCAAACCGTACAACACCTCTCCATGGTGAAAGCTTCAGAAATACCCAATCACCAACCTCATACACTCTGTCAGTAGCGTGCCGATCTGCTAAACTCTTCTGCCTATCCTGGGCTGCCTTCATATTAGACTTAATCACTTGAACATTTTGAGTAGTCTCCTCAACAATCTCCGGGCCCACCAAAACTCTTTCTCCTACCTCCGACCAACACAACGGTGTGCGACAAGATCTACCATACAATGCCTCAAATGGTGCAATGCCGATACTCGAATGAAAGCTGTTGTTGTAGGCAAATTCCATTAAATCTAACCGCTTGTGCCAAGCATCACCAAACTGTAACACTGAAGCTCGCAACATATCCTCCAAAGTCTGAATGGTTCTCTCTAACTGTCCGTTCGTCTGAGGATGATACGTTGTACTATAAAGTAGTCACGTACCCAAAGCTTCCTAAAATGCCACCCAAAACTTAGATGTAAATCGTGGATCACGATACGAGACAATACTCATAAGGACACCATGGTACTTCACAATCTTCGAGATGAACAACTCCGCTAATCAGCCCAAAAAATACTTCTCCCTTACTGGAATGAAATGTGATGACTTAGTAAGCCGATCAACAATCACCCAAATGCCATCAAAGCCATTATGTGTACGCGAAAGCTTGTACACAAAATCCATAGTAATATTTTCCCATTTCCATTCTGGAACGGGAAGCGGCTGCAACAACCCAAACGACTTCTTCCTTTCCGCCTTAACTTGCTGACAAACAGCACACCTACTCACATACTTAGCTATCTCCCTCTTCATACGCGGCCAATAATAAAACGGTCGAATGGTATGATACATTTTAGTAGCTCCTGGATGCATAGCGTAAGCCAAGATATGTGCTTCATCGAGAATTGTTTTCTTTAAATCCAAATTATTAGGCACAACCATCCTACCCTCCTGCATCAGCATGCCATCCGAATCACGAACTCTGAGGTCTCTCCTCCTCCCTCGATCTCGAGCTTGGATCAATTCTTGAGTTTCCCTATCAGCTACCTGAACTTCAAGCACCCGATCAACTAAAATTGGCCTAACTTGAAAATTAGCAAGTAAAGCCACCTCTCGATCTTCTGCCTCCAACCTCACTCCCGTAGATCGTAAGTCTGCCAAAAGAGGAATGCGACTAGCGTACAACGCATTGATACGGCCCTGAGACTTCCTGCTAAGTGCATCAGCCACAACGTTTGCACGACCAGGGTGATAATCAATCGTGCATTCATAATCACTGAGCAGCTCCATCCACCTCCGCTGACGAAGATTAAGATCTTTCTGCGTAAAAAGATACTGAAGACTCTTGTGATCTGTAAAGATCTTACATTTCTCTCCATAAAGGTAGTGTCTCCACAACTTCAACGCAAAAATAATAGCTGCTAACTCCAAATCATGTGTAGGGTAATTCAACTCATAAGGTTTCAATTGTCGCGAAGTATAAGCAATCACCCTACCATGCTGCATCAACACACATCCCAGACCATTCAAAGAAGCATCATTATAAACCTCGAAATCACCACTATCGTCCGGGAGTGCCAACACAGGTGCATGAGTGAGACAATACTTCAACTGCTGGAAACTCTGTTCACACTTATCATCCCACTCAAATTTAACGTCCTTCCTCGTTAACCTCGTGCGTGGTAAAGCAATCACAGAAAAATCCTTAACAAACCGTCGATAGTACCCTGCTAAACCAAGGAAACTCCTTACCTCAGTGACGGTTCGCGGTTGTTCCCATTTCTCCACAGCTGCCACCTTTTGAGGATCCACCAAAATACCTTGAGCTGAAATGACGTGCCCCAAAAACGCAACTTGGTCTAACCAAAACTGGCACTTGCTAAACTTAGCATACATTGGTGTTCCCTCAACCTTTTCAACGCCAAAGTAAGATGTCGAACATGCTCCGCTTTCAATTTAGAATACACCAAAATGTCGTCGATAAAAACAATAACAAACCTATCCAAATATGGCTGGAACACTCGGTTCATCAAATTCATAAAAGCAGCTGGTGCATTCGTCAATCCAAATGGCATAACTAGAAACTCGTAATGACCATAACGAGTCCTGAACGTCGTCTTAGAAACATCATCCCTACTATTCTTCAGCTGATAATATCCAGACCTCAAGTCAATCTTGGAGAATACACAAGCACCTCGAAGCTGATCAAACAAATCATCAATACGCGGCAATGGATAACGGTTTTTAATCGTCACCCGATTCAATTGCCTATAATCAATACATAGCCTCAAAGTTCCGTCTTTCTTCCTCACAAACAATACTGGAGCTTCCCAAGGTGAAGTACTAGGCTGAATAAAACCCTTATCCACTAATTCCTGCAACTGAACTTTCAATTCCCTTAACTCAGCGGGAGCCATACGATAAGGAGTCAAGGAAATAGGATTAGTACCTGGAAGCAACTCAATAGTGAACTCCATGTCTCGATCTGGCGGTAAACTAGGTAAATCCTCAGAGAAAAGATCGGGAAAGTGTCTGACTACCCTCACATCCTCAACTCTACTAGGAGTAGCCTCATCCAACACCACATAAGCTAAGTACCCCTGGCAACCTTTAGATAACAGCCTTTTCGCTCACACGGTCGAAATAACGCCATGTCTCACCCTACTCCGCTCGCCCACGAAAGTAACCACAGGTAGTCCAGGACGATGGAACGTAACTATTTTCCCGTAACAATCAATATTGGCACGATTCAAATGCAACCAATCCGTGCCCAAAATCACATCAAAGTCAACAATATCCAACGGGATAAGATCAGCTGGCATAACCACATCCTCCACTATCACTGGACATCCTGGGTACACACGATCTACAATACATATCTCCCCTCTAGGCATAGCAAACTCTAAATCATACCCTAGAGGTGTGGGGCGAGGTTGCGTCACTTGAGCAAATGTATGAGCAATCACAGAATCTGTAGCACCACAATCAACTAATACTCTAGCAAAATAACCAAGGATATTTAACGTACCCATGATTAAATCTGGATTGTTTTGAGCGTCCTGCAAAGAAATATTATGAATACGCCCCTGGGTCTGCTGTCGTCCACCTCGACCTCTGCTCGTTTGGCCACCACGACTCTGAGTGCCACGCCCCTGACTGGGCTGACCAGACTGCCTCGAAGACCCCGCACTACTCGTAGCAATCTCCCCCTGCTGAATCTGTCCTCCCTGAAACCATTGAGGCCCACTTGCTGGAACTGGAGGATACGGCGTATAGCCGCCAGAATACGAAGGATAACCACCCTGGGACTATGGGTCCTGGGGATACTGATACTGTCCCGAGACATAAGGAATAGCTTCGCCCTGATAGTAGTAGGCACCACCTCGACCTGTCTACCCATAACTACCCGGACCCGGAATCTGCTGAATCGGTACAAGTGGTGGCAAGAAAGCCTGCTGCGGCTTCTGCTGCTGACTCTGGGGGCAATTTGCAGCCCGATGTCCCATCTGCCCACAAGTAAAGCAACCACTGCTGCCTCGCCTACACTCACCAAAATGCCGATTATTACACCTGCGGTAAACAGGGGCCCTACCTCTACCAACATCACCTGTCTCTGGCCTCTAGCACCACCAGCAGACCTACCTCCACCTCCCTGACCAGTGGTGCTAAAACCACCGCTAGAAGAGCTAGAACTAGTGCCACCCCTCTTGAAGTTCTGTGTCCTACGAGGTCCGAGCGACGCCTGACCTTTACCTTTATCATCCTTTCTCTGATTACCATCTTTCTCTTCTTCCTCACTCTCGCTCGGCATATTTTCTGAATCCTCAATTCTCAACAGAATCTCATAAAACTCTTGGTAGGTATCACAGTGGGTAGTGGTCGCCATCGAACGCCACTTCTTCTTAGTGCCCAAACGGAAACAACGAAGCATCTCCGCCGGATTGCCAGCAACCTCAAGATGATATTGAGACAAATCAGTGAACCTACGGTAGTACTCATTTGCTATCAACTTCCCCTGTCTCAACTCAGTGAATTCCTGCTTCTTGCGGTCAATATACTCAGGAGGCACAAACCTTCTCCTGAACAACTCTCGGAAAACATCCCAATCAGTCTTCTCAGCTGGAGTCAAACGACGAAGTTCCTGCTCCCACCAGGATGCAGAATCCTTACCCAAAAACCACGATGTCATCTCTACCCACTTCTCGACAGGGAGATTCCACTGACTATGCAAAACACGAAAAGTCTTCTCAATATGTTCTAACCATCACTCCGCACCCTCATGACCCTCGTTGCCTTCGAACTTATCCAACTTCAAATTATACATAGTCTCCAGAGGAGTCCTCTGGGGAGGGCGGATAGCCGAATGAATAGCTGTAGCAATAGCTTCCCCCAGCTGAGCAATATCGGGGAAACTAGGCTCAGCAGAGAGACGTGGTTCCCGACGAGGCGGCATAATTCTGACAGAAGACACCAAAACCATTAGAATACTCACAAAAGCACAGGGCCGCCAAACCTAGGCTCTGATACCAAACTGACACACCCTGATCGAGATCAGGGCATGCTGGTCGTCACGTGGAAGTGACGTAACCATGTGCACAGTGCGGAAGCTAATAAAATAATAATATAAATAGTACGAATAAATAAAAACTAGCTTTACACAAGGTAATAATAAACAAGTGCAAGCGCAAGTGTGAACGCTAGGCTCAGAGCATGAAAGCCTAATGCAGTCCAGAAGAAAACGACACAACAAAAGCACACCCGAAGGTGGTCCTACACTGGTGATGGTCTGTCAGATATGCCGGGGAAATCCTCGGGGAAGCCACCAAACGTGCTAGCCAACTAGTACCTGGAGGAGCGCAAAACAAAAGCGTGAGTAGGCAAAAACAAAGCTTTTCGAAAACCATTTAATAAATAAGTTCTAAGCCCTCGCCGTAAAACCTGTATACTTCCCAGAAAATAGAATATATATATATATATATATATATATATATATAAGTCATGCTCAGGAATATGCTATGCCAAAACCTCAAAGTAAAATGCAAGTGCTCAGGTATTATCGCATCAGTATCATATAATCTGTTAGCCGGAGTCACCTAACGTGACCTGTACGGCTGAATCTAGAGCTCAAATCTCCATCTCACTAACTAGACCTGCACATGAGTCGGAACCACCTAAAGTGGTCTGTACGACAAGCCTGGATGTAACATATATATATATACGCTCAAGTGCTACGATCACGTGAAAGCTGGGCGAATAATCGCAGGTCACCTACGAGTTGGAACCACCTAAAGTGGTATGTACGACAGGACTGTGCACCTAACTTGGATCCAGGCTGAGCGTGTGGTGCGGGAGGTGAACATCACGTGAATGACTGTGCCCAACTCTGGGCGGGAGCACTGACACCGGGAGTGCAGGTTATGAGCTCTCTATACATCTCAAATCACTACTGAATGTAAACATAAATCACCACTCACCTGGCACTTACCTGTGCGTCCGCAGCACCAACGTACATATATATATACAATTAACGATGCATAAACAACGACAAACTATAGGCATGGCATATAAACGAATAAACGTTCTAAATCAATTTCTGGGAAAAGTATAAGTATATAGGTATATACGGAAAACCAAAAGCCCACTCACTGGTATGTGGAAAGGTCGTAACTCCCCTGCCTCGAGTAACCACGCTCGTCCTCGGGATAGGTATCACCTATATGCGAAACAACTACAAAAACGTTAATTTTAAAGCACATAACCAATCTTAAGAAATAACTTCTCATACAATGCTCAAATGGGGTGTATGAATACACCAACGTGATCTACTCAACCTCAAGAACATCCCCATATTTTTAGAAAAAATTTTCACCGCCGCACGCGCCCCCACGTGCCGGCCACTCGCAGGCACGTGCCTGGCACGCTGACGGCGTTAACTTATTCCATTAACTTTAACGGATTCCATCAACGGCGTTAGGAATATTCCATCGTCTTCTCCGGCGAAGCTCCGGCGCCGTCGCCGGCGCCGGAAAATCGGGAAATTTTCAAATCGTGATATCTTCTTCGTTTTTGAACCAAATTTCACAAAATTGGTACCAAAATGAAGCTTACAACGAGAGAAACAAAATCATACCACTCGTTATCTTAACGAGGTCTTTAACAGGTAGAGTCACTTTACCCAATAGGTAAAATAACCCAACCCGTTATGACCTGTTAAGAAAAATATTTTTTTTCTTAAATTTGCACATACCACATTGCCACATAAATATTACTTCAAAACATGAAAACACATTTTTCGTTAAGTACTACATCTACACTCCAAAATAAGAGCCCAATAAAAAAGCACCAATACACTACTAATCTGCTAAAAAAATCTCAAATATGTAAGGATATGCAAAATCAATGAGTTTTTCTTTTCAAGGTAGTAAAGCCTTTCTCAGAAGTTAAAACCTTGTCAATGAAACTCAAAGCTTACATGTTATTCCTTTTACAAAATCCTTCAATTTTCATCGATTATCATGGGAAAATTGTACTGGAACTTAGGCTTGATCTATTGCCTTTAAGAGTTATGTTGATGATGTTTTCAATAAGGTTTTCCATATTAGAACTCTCTTTCGCATAAACTAAGTATAGAAAATGTGACAACCCGTCCCTAGTTCTACGATTTTATAAATTTTAAAAGAATGAATTTATGCCCAATGCCCTAGAGGTGAAGGTTTTGACTTTCTTTGACCAACATGTAGAGAATTGTATGAATTATTCACTTAGCGGATTTGTGTAGTACTCGTTGGTACGAATGCATAGGCGTAAGCCATTTGCGAGTCCGGATTATATCGGTATAGTTACGAACGTTTGAAGTTGTAAAACCATAGATTGTGGGAATTATTTAATTTCCACATGTGGGTTAAAGGTTAAATTAGTTCAAATAAAGGGGACCAATCAGATTTTTAGAGAGAGGAAAAGGACCTTAGGAAGGGAGAAAGAAGCTGAAACTTTCCCCTATTTCATCAACCCGTGCACCACTAACCCGGTTTCGACCCGAGTGAATGCCGGCCAATTCCACCATTTTTTCAAGCGAGTTTCATCCATCCTTCACCTGTAACTTCTTGCACCACCTTCCATCTACCATTTATGCCCAAAAATCAAGGGTTTTAAGGCCCATTTTGAGTATAACTCCACCGGAGAACCCGGGGGTTCTCGTTGGCGTTTCGTCATTCTGGTGAGTATCACCATTCACCATCACCCTTAATCAACTCTCCTTGGACCTAGGAACAAGAACTAATCAGTTGTAAGGGCGTTGGAACATCGAGGAAGTCGAATCGAAGAACACCCATCTTAGGTTTTCCAGCGGGTTTGAGTGAATTTGGGGCTTTTCCCGGCCAAATTGGACTTGGCCACATGCGACATTGGTTCGTGATGTCTCGATATGCATGCTAGGGAGTCGTAGCGCAGACCTTAGGTGAGTGGGTCTTTTCCTTTCTATCGTGTATATATATATATATATATTAAAAAAATTCCACAAACGTTTGTAAATTGATTATTGCTTATGATTACTTTGAATGCTTTGAAGTACTAATGTGAACTACGAAAGGGTTGATCCTTGTTTAGGGTACGTAGGCAGTCTAACAAGACGTTAGATGCAGCCATACAAGTAGTGAGATTAAATAATTGAGACAATAGCCTTGTTTAGGGAATTGAGTAATGTGAAGGACATTGGTGAAAAATGTGAGATTTAACCTTATGATTTGGTGATTAAATGTTGGTCATAAATCAATGTGTGAAGAATCAAGAATTTGAAGTAAGGAAACGTAAGTAATGATAGTTAATTAAACTAGTGTCTAGTTGGGCTTATCACAGATAATTATTCCCGAAAATAAATAGTTCAGGAGTAGGGCGTTACGGCTTATGCATATATATATATGTACACACACACATATACATATATGTATATGTATATAATTGAAAATGCGATGTCATGGTTGAGTATTAGATTGCATAATGGTATATCCATATGTATATTAACTGTACATAATTACTGTGAATGCTTTGAAGTGCAAAGGTGAACGTAGGACACCCAGGTAAGTTCAGGTTAGTTTATAGTATTAGTTGAAATGATGGAGTTATGGCATGACTACATGTATGTTTTAGGCAACTCCGACCTTGTCGTATAGGTTGCAATGATAGGCAACTCCGACACTATCGTACAAGTTGCCCATGAGTCGTATATGTTACAATAGATACAGTTAGAGCTCATAAACTTGCACCCCGGTGTTAGTGCTCCCGCCCGTGGCCAGGGCACAGTCTTTCATGTGATATTCACATCTTGCACCTTACGCTCACCTTGGATCCAAGGTAGGTCCACAGTCTTGTCATACAGACCACTATAAGTGGTTCCGACTTGTAGGTGACCCGCGATTATTCGCACAGTCTTCATGTGATCATAGCACTGAGCGTACTTATTTACACCCAGTCATGTCGCACAGACCACTAGAGGTGGTTCCGACCTGTGTGCAGGGATATGTGATGAGTTATGGGTTCAGCCATATAGTCCACAAGAAGTGGATCCGGCTGACATATTACTTTTAATGGATAAGTCGTAAAGGTCACTATAGGTGACTCCAATTTATGTGCTAGCATTGATTGATGAGATATGGATAAGTCGTACATGTCACTATAGGTGACTTCGACTTATGTGCTAGCATTGGTTGATGAGATATGGATAAGTCGTATAGGTCACTATCGGTGACTCGAACTTATGTGCTAGCATTGGTTGATGAGATATGGGTGCAGTCGTACAGGTCACCATAGGTGATTCCGGCTTGCATGCTAGTATGGGTTATTAAGCTTATTTATATTGCTAATGAGATGCTGAGTAGTGGTATACTTCTGGATTTACCGTTAGTATACATTTGATTTCATACTTCTATGTAGTATGATTTTCTGGAAACTATACCGGTTTTACGGCAAGGGGTTACTACCTTTGATAATTGAAATGATTTTGAAAATCTTTGTTTGGCCGCTCACACTTTTTATTTTGCACCCCTCCAGGTTCTAGTAGCAAAGTTCTGTATCGGCGAGGACTTGTGGCACTCCCAGTTCAGGTGGCTCCTTATGATGGTATAATTATTATCTTACCTCACTGTACTTTTCTTATACTCTGTATCATGTGTGAAATGGATCCATACCCGCTCACCACGCACTTGTGTATATAGGCACTTTTAGTTTTAAATTTATTCACATTTTACACATTATCACATTCTATGGATTCGTTACCTTCCAGGTATGGACCAGCACAACTCGATTCGGAGTTCTAGAGGACATTCCAGGTGGGGTGTGTTAGAAAAACCAAATATTATAAACCATTCCAAATTCCAATTATGAGAAGTTTACAAAAATAATTATGAAAAGAAATAAAACAATAGTACTATACCATATAAAAATATATTACCTCCTTTCCAAATTTCTAAATTTAATTGAATATATATATAATTATGTATATATACGTATAATTATTATAGTATATAATATAATACATGTAATTATATATATATATATGATTATTTATAAATATATATAATTATTATAGTATTTTTAGGGGTATAAAATTATTAAATTAATATTTTGCTTATCGTGTATCGAGTTACCCACGTATATACATAGACCAACCTGTTATCTTAATAGGTGTTTATTGGGTTATTCGATAACGATCTGATTCGTTATCGTATCGACCCAATAACCTGTTAATTTTATGTCGTTTCGTATTGGATTAACGAATCGTGTCAAAAGTTATCAGGCCTACCTCAAGTGCTTGAATAATAGTTTTAATCAAATGCAAGACCTCAATTCCTTATGCGGCAATTCTCCAATTTTTGTATTTATTCATGCCAGGCGATCCTTAAAAGTTGTGGCTCGTGGACTAGCCAAAATGACCTTTTATTATGATTTTGAATACTTTATGTTTGATCAACTACCAAATATTATCCGAAATTACTTGATGATTGTACCGTTTCAAAGTATCAATAAAACTATTGTTTCGCTAGAAAAATTATGTTGTTCTAAACTTTGTTATTTACCAAATAGATCTAATATCTCTCATTTACGTTACTAGGCTGTGAATCCAACTTATGAAACAAGAAAGTTTATATTCTAAAATTGTATAACATTAATTTATTATAATGGTGGTGATTTTAACATCACATAGCTTTTCCTTAAATGAATTAAAGATTTGTGAAAAATTTAGGTTCAACGAGACTTATCTAATGACAATGACTATGGGTGTAAAAGCTTTCCACGGTAGGTTAGAAAAAGTGTGATACCAATCATATAAGAATCACTCTTACAATTGGGCTGAAAATTTTAATTATGATATCAATATTGTATCAAATTCAAATTATCTGATTTTTATATATAAGGGTTAATAATTGGGTGCCACTTGTCATTAAGATGCCCACATAAAAATTAAAAATTAATTTTCTTTCTTTTTTTTTTTTTAAAAAAACAACTTTTTTTCTTCCCTCTCCCTCTTCAACTCTTGATCCCTCACACTCCTCCATCTTCACCTTCCCAACCCACCTCCTCCCTCTCCTCCACCCTCTCTATTATGTCCCCAGATTAACCTGCACCCAACCCTAATCCTTAAAATTTTATTAGCTCGAATTTTATCCCTAATTTTGGGCATTCCTTGGATTGAGTTTTCACGGAAGGAATCGACTTTGGTAGAGTCAACGAGGACGTTGGAGATGTTAATGAAATGGGAGTTCTGGGCGTTGAAATGGGTGAGACAAGTGGCGGCAAATTCGCCAGGCAGCTTGTTGTCGAACATGACAACTCCTACACCAGTGCCATAGGCGATGAGGTCACGGGTCTTGAGGGAATTAGAAGAGGATGAAAAGACACGACTGAGTTGGGAGACCAAGGCGTCTTTGAGAAAGCAGTCGAAGGAGTCGCGCATCCTGGGACTTCTTTGACGGTGAGCTGCGAGTGACGGTGTGTTGCGAGGAGATGAGGTGTTGCAGACGAGAGGAGAGGAGGCATCTTGGGATTGGGTTTTTTTGGGATGTGGGGTTTTGGCCGCATCTCTGTTCATTTAAAATTTTTAAACTTTTAAATTTCCTCATGGACCTTTAATGGCACGTGACATCTAGTCATGTCCACATAGACGTCACATCATCAATTAATGACCGACTTAACAGTCAACTTAATAGATGTATGAGGCTATTTCAAAATTAAGACTTGAGGTCTAACTCTAAGATGAAAAAAAAAAACTTATGTATCAAATGTTGAAAACCACAAAATTTAAAAAACTAATGAAAAAGGCTTGAAAACTTTAAGTTTTAATGATAAGGACAAAATAAAGGGTAAAATGAATAGTATCAGGATTGACTTTTTAGTGTAAAAATTTAATTTTTCGTTAAAGTAAACAATACCGCAGACTTTTCGTTAAAACTCTCTTGAAATTAACCCTCTATATATATATATATATATTTATTTATTGCACTTACACAACCTGCCGTAGATTGACCTAACGTGCACCACTTTAAAATGGAGAGAAATGTACACTCCAACCAATGTGAATGTGACATAATTAACTGGAAAGTGATTGCACTGCAGCAGGACAGCGCGTTAGCTTTAGCTAAAACTAACCATCTTTATTATTTATGTCTGACAAAAGCTTATAGCCTTCCAATATTAAAGTCTTAATCGCACATGTAGGCCCCATTAATTAATTAAATAATAGAAGCAAATAAAATAACTATGTACTAATTGGAAAACCTTGGAAGAATGACAAAATCCTCAGACACAGACACCTCATTCTTTAAGCCAAATGGAGATAAATAAACGGCTAATTAATTAAAAAGCTTTAAATCTGCAGGGTATTGTCGAGGTTGTTCGCAGGTATTTTTATAGGAGTTCGTTTTCAAAGAAACCGACGTTATCCATTTTTAATTTGCCTTTTAATTATTGTAAGAAAGAAAATTTGATTAATCTTTGTCGTTGTCCACACTGGGGCATGTTCGCCTCAAATATTTTCAGTTCAATTCTTTTAGTTTATTGTGCATGTATTAATTTTCTTTTAGTTTATTAATATAGGTTTAACATAATTATATCATTGCTACTTTTGATAATATTACTCTTCACTTGTAAGAAAGATATCTTCGGTTCAATTCTCGGTAAAGACAAATTTGAATCACATTATTGCTCATTCATTACAACGCTAAGCCTAACTCCCTCCATTTTAGTGTAGATAATTTTTTTTTGTTTTGTTAAAAAAAAACATAATTATATCATTTGGTTAGTAAGTTTTGACCGAATTAGAACTTTCATGAGGAATGTCATCGCTAAAATTGCATAACGTATATGGATCAATGATCTTTTTAAATAACACAGTTCAAATTTTCATCTAAAGTAAAATATTTGAAGAAATAAACAGGGAACGAAAGTTCTAACAGAATTAATATACAAGATTCTAAAGCTCTAATCCGACTAAATTCAAATACCACTGCTCTAATTTATTTTATTTTATTTTTTTCTTTTCCTTCTAAATAATATAAAATTGCGGATTAAACAAAAGCCTTAAAAAAACAGAACTGCTTAGGGTGAGTAATGTAATCAAGTGGGTGCTTCAATCAAACATGGCCCATGTGGCTTGATGAGTAGGTGTCCCAAAAAAATAATCAGAAAAAATGGAAAAACTCAGTAGGCTATGAGAGGCTACGAGACAGGGAACTGTGTATAATAATAGCATAAGGAATTGTAACTTAAAAAAATGTCCTAAAAAAGAAGAAAATAAAAACAAAAATTAAAAAAATAAAAGAGGAAAAAAGAAACGTTGCTTTTTAAGGAGGGAGGAGAATGACGCGTTACGTGTTTGGTGCATTACATACAAAAATAATGCAAGACATGAAACATGGTTTGACAAAATTCAATCCAACCATATTATTCGCCTGCCCTTATCATTGTTAAACACATCATAAACTAATGCTGTTTTAAACTCAAATGTGTGCTTCAAAGAGAGGGCTATTCAAACTTGGATACAAAGGGTGAAACACGTTATTCTATCCAACTCGGCTAAATCCAATTCTGTATGTTACCTTTATGTATTTAATTAGCCTGACCAATAAAACTCCGCCCAATCAAATCTAGCGTCAGGTTGGGCCTAGCATCTAGAGGCTAGACGGGTGATTAAGCAAATTTAAATAAATTTATTATATATTGTATAAATAAATATCTATTTATACTTAAAAACACATAATTATATTAGATCATAAATTGCAAAATAAAATAACACATAAATTATAAAGTATTTAAACATGAAAAACATGCATATAATGAGTGAACATCCAAGTATTCAGTAAGTCTCTTACATTTTATTGAAAAATTAAAATACAAAATAAAAATTATCAATTTTCTGTCTAAGTGAGCGTTGCAACCTAAGCGGATGCCTAGGTAGATGCCAGACACCTAACACCCATGTTTTTTAATGCATAGGGACTAATTCTAATGGTAGCCAGCCCCCCAACACCTATGCAGGGCCTAGACAATGCTAGGCGGGGATCTTAAGACAAGTGTTAATAAGGACTAACGGATAGTTGTAAATGTTTTTGGAGGTCACAAGTTTAAATCTCATAGACGAGAGTTGTCAACAGAACAAATAGGACCGTCTAACGGGAAACGAGAGAGTTCTAACCTTGACACAATAATGTGATGGAGAAAATAAGCCTCTCGTACCTGAAACATTGCTTGTTTTTTCGAATTGAGGAACTATTTATACATGGAAGTCCCTTAAACCCTACAAGAAGCATGTGATCAAATGGGCAACTAACCAACCCTACAATTTTATGTTATAATTAAGTACTTAGAAGGACCACATAGAGACATATTAGTATATCACTGTAATTCTAGACTCCTAATGACCGAAGCACGACAAACCCGAGGAGCAAGCTTTTGATCTCAACCAACTAGGTTAGTTGTTCCAAAATTGTGTGCGGTTAGCTGTATCGCTAGAAGTTAATCCTAGTTACAGCAAGAGGGGCAACAAATACTTCATTAGGATGCTACTAACTGCTAAGCGGAATCACAGAGAACTTACAGGAGCAAAAGAGAGAAAGAAACCCCATGCTAAAAGAATGATAACAAGGTGTTGCTAAGCGGAATCACAGAGAACTACAGGAGCAAAAGAGCGAAAGAAACCCCATGCTAAAAGAATTGTCATGCATGAGATATATATTTTCAACATGATGCACACAAATAGGAAATTATAAATCGAACTGGCAAGCACATGAACTGCTATCTATAAAACCCAGCAGAGAGAATAGTATTCCGGCAATCAATCTCTATGCAAGCGAACTTAATACAGCAAATAAATGAACTACTGTCTATAAAATCCATAGAATTGACAAAGCTGTAATAAGTTATCTAGAAACCCGGGAGACGGATTAAAATCCGGCAAGTTCTTTTCCATTTCTAGATCATTCGTTGTCAAGTACACAACATATCATCACCCTCTTAACCAGAAGAAAATGCAGCTTCCCTCTTAAAACATTTAAGTACCATAGCAGCAATATTCATGTCCAAAATATATAACAATCTACGACGCTTGCCTGTTGGATGATTTGTTCTACCGAGAATACTAGTCCGTCTGACTAGATATACAATAAGCAAAGGGGACTCACAAACACAACAATTCATAAGGATTAAGTCATAACAGAGGTGCCAATAACATAGTTCAATATTTATTGACATATTATCAGAGTAGAGTAAGCTGGAACCTCTGCGATAAATTGTGAGGGGCCAAAAACCAACCTCCCCTGCTTGTCAAAATGCTGCTCCTGCTCCTCAGCACCTCCAAGCTGAAGCGGAGATGAGCTCTCGACGCTGCCAGCATAGAACAAGTGACTCTTGACGCTTCTCGACATGGAATCCCCTTGCTGGATTCCTCTTCACCACACATTCCGCCTGAGTTTCAGTGAAGTTACTGAAGGGTACAGGAGTGAAACCGGCAGAGGCAAAGAGTGTTTTCCAAAAGGGCATCTTGTCTGGGGTTCGGAGACGCCCCAGAACAGTGCTCTCAATCTTGGGCTGAAGGAGGAACCTCTCAATCTTGTTCACAGCATCGGAAGTCACATTAACAGCATCAAGTGATTCCAAAAGGTTTATGTACGACTGGAGGGCCTGCAGAATGTGCTGTGGGAATGGGAGGTCACTTCTATCACACCCTCTATCCAAAGATACCACAATTTTGGGAGATAGATGCTTCACAAAGCGAAGGACATTAGGCAAAGCAGCTGGTTGATTCGAAGTAGACCAAATGGGGAAATTCACAGCAACTGCCTCATTATCGTTGGCTCGAAAAATGGGCAGGGAGTATGAGTTTTGGTCCAGAGAATCAATGTTAACCACTTCAAGATCAAAGCTTATACCAATCTCATTAGCGAATTGTGTCAAATTATCACGCATAAGCCTGAGCTCAACCGGGTGGTGAGTCGAAGGTGAAGCAAAGGCAGTGATTCTGAGTAAAGGGGCAGAAGCACCCCTATTCCTGATAGGAAGCTCCTGCATAAAGGAAGCCCAATGAGCACCAAAACCAATATCGAAATCAACAATGTGAATCTGATCAGCGTCGGAGAGGGCCTCGAGGAGGGCCTGGTTGCAAGTGAAATTGACAAACTGAAGGAGCGGAGAAACTTCGGAGAAGACTTTGTAAGCCCCCATTTTGAAGATGATATCAAATGGGGTCGGAGTTCTCGGTGGTGGAGAGGTGGCAGGATTGTTCATGAGGAGGAGGAGTTGCAAAGCCTCCTTGAAATAGAAAGCAGCCCTCTGAAGGGGCTTTCCAACAGGGGAAAGCTGGTGATTGAGCCGCGCCAATATCCCTTGCGCGTGTGAAAAGTTCCCAGTCCCTACCAGCTCTGCGGCCTTATAGAGCTGGTCGAGCAAAGTATGCGGGAGCTGTTGTTGCTGCTGGTGGTGAGCCATTTCTTCACCATTTCCCAGCACAACCTTCTGTTTCGGCACCATTAACGGCTTCTGCTGAATGCGGTGCTGCTGAGGCAGAAACTGCATCCCTTGAGCAAACCCGAATTGCTGCTGCTGCTGTTTTCTCATAAAAAACTCTTGCCCTGGATCAGAAAACTGACCCTTTTGGATCTGATGAGTACTCGGGTCTACATTTGTGCCTGAGTTGTGGCGTTTGGACTGGGACTGAAGCAGGTGGTGCTGTTCTTGCTGGGCATACGCCAGTGGCATGAAAAAGTTCGGATTCTGAGCCACCTGAGGCTGCTGATTCTGGTTGCTCATGAACAGCTGGGGGCTCAGAATCTGCGGCTTCTCGTCCGGGCTTAATTGCTGCTGCCCGTAAACCGCAGGCAAAGATACCGGCAGAGCCAAAGTGTTAGACGAATTTGAGAAAATGGGGTTTTGAATATTGCAATTGACACTGTTGCTGCCGCCATTGTTGTGCATCGACTCAACATTTGAAACTTTGTAATTTAGCAACCCAAAAGACCCAGAACCCGGAGGAACAAAACCCAGCTTCCCATTGCTGCCTTTGTTACTGCCGTTCCCAAAACCCGAACCGCCGAACCCGAAATTCGGGTCCGAAACGCCGCCGTTTCCAATTAGGTCGAAATTAGGGCCCTGATCGACGACTCCCAACCCGGCATTGCCGTCGAAATCAAGGGGGCTGTTGTGGTGGTGGTGGTGGTGGTTGTTCCCGCTCTGCAAGAGCTGCTTGAGCCCAAACGACGTGTCGTCCACATCCCCGGCGATCCACCTCAGCAGCGACTGGTCGTGACCCGGAGACGCCGCCGTTTCGGAGAGCATGGTCTCCCAATCCTCCAACCCGCCAAGCCCAAGGCCGTATCTCTGGACTCCTCCTGCCGATCCGGTCACGGCCTCCAAACCCCCACTCGGAATCGACTGGAGCTCGCAGGCCCACTCATCTTTCGACGACGTTGGTCCCACCGCAGGCGGGGTCTCAGCTGCCAGCGGCGTCGATTTGTCGCCGCCACCGCCGCCGTTGTTGAAAGAGGAAGAGAGAGTGGAAGCCGAAGTGGGTGGGCTCGGGCTTCTTCTCATATGAAGAACCGAATTGGGCTCACTGGTCGGAAAGCTGTGGTGGTGGTGGTTGAAAAATCCGCCGTCTTTGTACTTGCTGCAGCTGCTGTCTGTGAAAATTGCCGGCAAACTTGCACTTGCTATTTCGATGACCCCCTTCCCCTGCTGGAACTGAAAGGGCATCCCTCTCGTAAATTACACAAATTACGCAGCAAAAAAAAGCTCAAATCTTTGCAAAAATGGCGTCTTCTTTCCAGATTTGAGCAGAAAAATATCTTTTCAGCTCAAACAAAACAAACCCATTTCGTAAAAATTCATAAAATCAGCTCTTTCTTTTCCATCACTGGGAAAGTTGCCTGTTTTCCTGCTCAGTTCCATCATATCTTCCTTTACCATTTGCCACACAAAGCTCCATTTCAATACTCTCTCTCTCTCTAACTTTCTCTCTCTACTTTTTTTTCTCTCTCTAGAATTTGCAATTGTTAATATTGGTGGTGGAGGTGGTGTTGTTTCTTCTGGTCTCTTCTTCTACCCTTGTGTCGCAGCAGAGAGTACTCTGTACCCTTCCCTGTTCTGCCATGGATGCGTGCATCATAAAAAAGGTAATAAAGTGCGCTCTCCCTCCTCACCATCCTCTCTCTCTAGTCCCTATCTCTCTCTCTCTCTCTCTCTCTCTCTCTACAATTTTTTAATTTTTTTCTCATTTTATTATTATTCCTCTCTCTCTCTCTCTCATATTGCTTGCTGGGTTTTTTCTGTCACTTTCGCAATAGTGGTCACGGTGTTGTCTTTACCAAATTTTACAATGGTAAAAATGGGCGCCTGTGCTTTTTGATAGTAGGAGCACCCCCTCCCTCCTCAGATATTAAGATTACATTTATAGGCCATGTCAGATCCTGTCTTGCGTAATTGCCTTTGCATAGATACAGGACAACTATTCATGTTCAAACTCCAATCTATCTATTCTTGTTTCCTTTCACATATTGATTTAGGTATGGTATAGGGTTGAGGTGATTTAAAAAAAAATTGGTATGAAAAAATGTTGGAAGAGTTTTTGGTGTTTGGTAAACATCCCAAATTAGTTTTTATTTCAAAGTTTCAAATGAAAAAAAACTAAAAAGTGGAAGCTGCAAAAGGCAGCTTCTACTAATATTGCCCTCATTTCTCCTTTCTCATTTCTCCCAACTCGGCAACTCCGCCCTGAGCCACCACATCGTCTCGCTGACTTCCTCTACCTATGGCCTCCTCACTCTCAACCCGTCGCCGCCTGCACCCACCACTCCGTTTACATTCCTTTCTCGATTCACTTTCAGGTCTATCTTCCCGAGTACCTTGTCCCAGCCCAAATCTCTCGAGTCCGAACCCAGGTCGCTATTGTCCTACCCCAGACCGTTGTCTTCCGACCCAGAAGTCATTAACTCATGGGAGTTTATGGACGGGCTTGATGTCGATAGCTTTATCGCCGCTTCTGCCGCCCAAACCCTTCGTTTTCTTAGACCCAAAAACCCCCGATAGAGAAAACTCCAACCTAAATCGCGCAATTCTTAAATCTTCGTACGAAAGCATCTTCCGGGTGAATAAAAAGAAGGACCCACTTGACCAGTTCGAGAAAATATGCCCGGGCAAAGAAAACAAAGTTGTTGTCTACACGACGCTACGAAGAGTGCGGTGGACTTTTGAGGAGTGCAACGTCGTTCGGGCAGAGATAGAAGGCCTCAGGGTGATGATTGTAGAGCGTGACGTGTCAATGGATCGTGGGTTCAGAGAAGAGTTGAGTGACTTGATGAAGGGGAAAGGGAAGGAGGCGGCGATGCCGCCGCGAGTGTTTGTGAATAGGAGATATATAGGCGGCTCTGAGGAGGTGCTGAAGATTTTGGAGGAGGGTTTGCTGGGTGAGATTCTTGTTAGGTGTCCAAAGAAAAAAGCTAGGTCTGTGTGTGAAGGGTGTGGGGAGGCAAGGTTATTACCAAACACTATCATACTGCTTTTTTTTTCCAAAAGCACTTTTACAAAAAAAATTTACCAAACACTGCTGCTTTATTTCACAGCTGCTTATTCTCACAACACAGCAGAAGCAACTTTTTTTCAAAGCACATTAATACCAAACCAGCCCTTAGATCTTCAAATCATAAAAATAAATATGCTTCTATTGGGCAATGAATTAAGAGTAAATCATAGCAATGGTCCTTCAACTTCAATCAAATTGAAGCAATGGTCCCTCAACTAAAAATCCATTAACATTGGTCCTTCAACTCATCAAAATGTGTAGCTATGGTCCTTTTCATCAACTTCATTAGAATTTTGTGAAAATAAGTTATATTTGAAGGATCATTGCTACAATTGGGGTCCCTCAACTCATCAAAACATGTAGCTATGGTCTTTTTCGTCAACTTTGTTAGAATTTTGTCAAAATGAGTTATGTTGGAAGGACCATTGCTACAATCGAGTTAAAATTGAGAGACCATTGCTCTAATTGAGTTAAAGTTGAGAGACTATTTTTCCAGTTGGATTAAAGTTGACAAACCAATGATAATGAATTTTTAGTTGAGGGACCATAGCTACACGCTTTGATGAGTTGAGGGACCAATGGTAATGGATTTTTAGTTGAGGGACCATTGCTCCAATTGAGTTAAAGTTAATGGACCATTGCTACAATTTATTCATGAATTAATGCAAACCAGTCTCATAACTTTCTATTTTATTTTAAGGAAAAGTAAATTTATCAAAGAAAGAAATCTCTAATACAACCATTCTCAGTACAATCAAACAGAAAAATATAGAAATGGTGGCGGTGAGAAAATTTGTCTCGTGAAAGATATGCGACCAAGCAATAAAAAAAAAAAAAAAAAAAAAACTGGCAAGAGGCCTGATGTCGTCAATGATTGTCCTCAGCCGCCAAGGTGTACTACACTTGTTCAAAATGGCATCAATGTAAGCTTGGAATATCTTTCAACACACGTCCTTACAACTTTTGACCTTTGCATATCTTAAAGCATCACGAAGAGCAAGAGCTTCAGCAACATAAATTGTACTTTCTCCAAGATTGCGGGTAGCCAGCCACAATAGGTGAACTGTTAGCATCTCTTATGACAAAACCAGCAACAGCTTTAGGAACCACCACCGAGCCATAAAAATTAATTTTGAGTTTAGGTGCATAAGGTGGCCTCCATTTGATAGTTTGAGATGAATCATGAACATGAGTTGCATTCTAGATATGAATTGATCTTAAATTTTTATTGATGAGGTGATATTGCCTGCCAACTACATTAGCAACCATAGGGACCCTAGCATGATTGGCCTTGCAATCACAAAAAACAAGATTATTTCTATCATTCCACACTTACCAACAAATTCAAAGAGATTTACTTAGATCAGAAAGTTCAAGTTCATCATTCGCATTTAGTTGGGATAGCCAAGAAATCAAATTTGAACTCGCATTCACAAGCGTTGGACCATTGGAGATCCACCAAACATCCTAAAGAAGCTGCAATTGACAAAGAGATGTTGTTGATCTTCTTCATCATTATTACAAAAAAGGCAAACAAGGGTAGTATTCGGAAAGAATCTGAGCAATCTTTTTCATCTCATAACTTCTTAAAAAAACAAAACAAAAAAAAAAAAAAAAAAAAAAAAAAAAAAAAAAAACAACAACAATCTAATTATCTTTCTTTTAGGTTGTGAAATCCTGTCCCTAAATTTCACTATTTAAATTTTATATTTAGTATTTTCGACGTGTTTATATTTACTGTGTAGATTTTTTTTTTTAATTTGTAAAAAGACTATAATACCCCTCTTAGGCTAAACATAATTCTACATGGATGTATTTGATCCATTCATGTTTTTTTTCATATTTCTTGGCATATTTGGATAGTACGTGTTGGTATGAACGTGTAGGCATAAGCAGAACATAATTTGGAATTAGAACGAAGATTTTATGAAATGCAAATACGAAGGTATTTGAGTAATCTTACCCTTTAATTGGACACATTTTTATTTGTCTTTTTATAACCTTATTATCTATGTCGTGTGGGCCCACCCCTCCATAATTCTAGAACTTTCTTCCTTTTTTCTCTCTCCCGAATTCTTTCATCTCTCTCGCCTTCTCTTCTTTGTCCCATGAAACCACACCACATCACCTTCAAATATTGTCGAGTTAATCACCAAACAAGCATCACAGCAGCCTTCCTTTCTTCACAAGCTCGAAGATGAGCTTTGGATCACGAGACAAGGGATTAACGTCCTGAAGCTTTATAACAAGCCGTCTCTTTCTCATTGAATTTCAAACCGTTTCCAGTGATCTTTTGGACTCCAAACATACAAAATCATTTTCTACTCTCATATAGCTTCATTTTGGTATATGGATCGTGAAATTTGGTGGAGAAATGAGTAGGATTTGGACTTTGAAAATCTTCCAGAAATCTGGCGAGTTTCCCTAGATCTCAGTGACTATGACGACGGAGGGCGACAGACCACGACAGCGATCGAAGAGTGATAGAAGACAAGGTAATATTCCTTAGCTCTCAGAATTTTTAGTTAATGAGATAAGGTATATATCTTGAGGTTTTGTTAGTTTTAATTGAATATTCCAACCGATCTTAAGCGCGCAGCGGTATTTCGGTGCCTAAAACCCAAAATGTTGCCCTGTATGCATTTTGGGCATCCGTTCAGCAAAATTCCATTGTTTTAACGTCGTTTTATGGTTGACTGCCACTTGAGCTTGCACTTGGCAGAGATCCGACCATCGAATTAAAACAAATTTTTAATATGCTGTTTTACAAGCATAGTGAGACCTTAAGGAAGTTACAGATTAGAAATCCGATGTGTGGATCTTCCAAATTGAGTTATGTAGGGTTGTTTATCCTACCTTTGACAATTGACCGACTGTTGACTTTTGGTCAACGTATCCCGAATCCATCTAGATTATTCAAAGGACGTGTACAACGTAAAATTATGTGTTTTATTGATAAAATTCAGAGACAGAACCTGTGATTTGTTTTAGGCGACGAACATATGTGATGCCTCGTTCTTTGTGCTAGGAGCTATAGCACGGACTCCAGGTGAGTAACTTTAATATATGTGATATCAGTCATACCCACGAAATCCCCATGCTAGTATACTTAGGGGATATTGCATTAATTTATACATGTGTTTTATATTAAATTGTTACTTTTAAATTCTACCATATATCTATTTTATGAAATGCGATTTGAAATGTTTGTGAAACGTGAGGACTAGTAGAGGACCATTAACCCATTGTCATGGGGAATTTTTGCATCGAACTTGTGCCATGTCTTGTCTCATTGAGCTATTGTAAACTGAGTTCCTTGAATTCGGGGTTTCATTGAGTTGTCCAAAATCGGGTTCCGCTAGGGTTTCGTTGAGTGGTCCAAAATCCCTCATACTCTGCGATTCCGTTGAGTGGTCTAGAATTGTATCCTGTTCAGATTCCGTTGAGTGGTCTAATCCCTCATACTCCACGATTCTATTAAGTGATCCAGAATCGTATCCTATTCGGTTCCTTGAGTGGTCTCAAACCTATTTTTTGTTGGATTTAGTTGAGTGGTCCAAAATCGCATTCCTTGTCTTGATTAGTTTGTTGATTTCTTTGAATTGGTATATAATGTGAAAGCTTGGGTGATGTAGGCTTCATCCAAATTATGTCACACTAGGTCTAGTTTTCAGCGTATTTATGAATGATATACTTGAAAACCTTTGTGGTTTGATTTAGAAAGGTCGATGGATGTCTATGTGACTCATTTAGGATTTATAACGAATTGTTGTAATTTTTTGAAGAATGGATTTATATTTAATGTTTATAACTATGATCAATGGATTTATTTTATGATTATCACATACGTTGGATTATTGTCACTCACACGAGTTTTGTAGCTATTCGGATTATTGATTTGTCTGAGTCACCATTCCTAATGTGTAGGGGCAGATTGTGTAGGACATAGATCTTAGTTGATATGAGGACCTTTTGGGCTAGCAATGGTAAGGGAGATTGGAGCAATTACGTTATTCTTGTACCTTTCCTCGTATTTCTTTCGACTTTCTTTTGGGCATTAACTTTGTTGTACATTTATTGTATTTGTGATAGAGAACCCACCACCATACTTGTATTTGAGAATTTTAGTATCAATATTCCCTTGTGTATTCTTTGTATTTCCTCGCACCCATGCACCCAAACGTCACGCGTCAATCCTGGACGTATGTCAAGATCGAGATGTGACATAAGTATGAACCAATGTCCTATGCTCAAGAGAATTTTTTTTTTTTTTCATTTTTTAAATGCATTGATATATTATCTTTATGTTATAAAATAGACAACTCATAATAATTTAGAGTGTGTGTGGAGCAAAAAATAATCCTAAAAATCCACAAGGTGACATGCAGACTTTTATTCAAGAAAGATAAAGATTTCCCGTATTAAATGGGCAGGGCTCTCAAGTATTCTCATGCGCAACTCAGCTTCCCTAGAAGTTCAAGCAGCAAATTATGATTGCTCAAAGCTCCGTTGCTCGTGGTATCGAAAAGTCAAAGGTATAAAAGATAAGGGATTAATTACCAAATTTTATCTTTAATACAATCCTAAAGGAAGATCAATATATCAAGTAAGAATCCCTACCACAATAAAATAGGGATATTCCCATCATCATTCCAAGATATTATCTCCTAATTAATATCTTGGAAATATCATTTCCTTGCGCATCCTACTAATAACATTACTTAACCAATAGGAAGCCGATATACGTAGGGCAAAACCCTACCCCATGGCCGGCCACTACATCACATATATACCCTCATCTCCACCAAACTTTGGTAAGATTTTCGCTAACATAAAACCCTAAACACTCACTTTATTCAGAGTTACTGACTTAGGCATCAGAGATCCATTGGCCCCCATCCCTCCACTTATCATGGGTGCGTGAGACTGTTGTCTTTAATCAAAGATGTTGATTGTTTTGTAGATACATTTTTGTCAAGATCGAACAAGGTGGAAATTGACTACCACAACGTGTTTACGAAACCGAAATGGAAGAGCAAGAAACAGAATCACACTTTTTTCGAAGCATTCGGCTGAAGGTCCAAAAACCAAAAAATAGCCTGATTTGACAAAAAATTGATCTCCAACTGAAGGGTGACCTATAATTTTATGGAGTTCATCAGGTTATTATTTGGTTAAAGTGGCATCAGGCTAGCCAAATGTAGCCCCTCTCTTAGCCAATTTTTTGAAGCCCAGCTTCTCAGTTGCAATAATTGATTCAAGTTCAACGGCTAGATTAAAAACATACAAAGATAGTTTAACTAATAAATTTAAGTATAAACTACAATTAATAATAAATTTACGTATAAACTTAAAACTAATAGATTATTGAGGGGACTATGTTTAGCCCATTCGGTTAAAGATGGTATATGAGTATGGCCTAACATTATTTTTTTTCTTAAATAATATTTTGCAAGGCCATAATTCTGGACGAGACTATATTTAGCCATTTCGGTTGAAGATGACCAAACATTTTAGGAATCAAAAAGAAGATGGGGTCCCTAAATCTCTCGAAATCGGATCCCCTAGATGGAGGTGGTATTTCAATTCGAGGGAGAAGGCTATTCCAGGGATCAAACTTTTCTACCCAAATTACCTGGTATCTTTTTCCTTCAGCCCTTGCTCCCTTTTCGTATATGTTTCTCTTTTTCCCTAGTCTGCCGACTCCCTTACACATTCACCCACTGAATCTTGTCCATCGGCGATAACGAGCCTTAAGCTGCATGGGTTCTTAATGATTTTGTACCAGGATGGGTTTCAGAGATTAAGTTGGTGATGAATGGGTTGTTGTTAGTGAATACCATATTTGAAACTCGTTCAGTGGTGCATCTGGCATTGCAACGACACTCTGGCATCTAGAACTGACCTACAGTGGTGTGGTGGAATTACTGCTATGGTGGTTGTGGGGTATATTGTAGTGGTTTTGTGGTTGGAGAGAGAGGGATAAGGGATATGGATCCTTTCTTAAGCTCAGCATCTTGAGCCTACTGAGCAAATCACATTGTAGCCGTGTGATTTGCTCAGTAGGCTCAGGATGCTGAGCTCAAGAGAGGATCCAAATCCAGGGATGAGAAGTAAATGGAAAAAAAAGATGGGGAAGTTGAAAATAGTTGGGGATGAGTGCGATGCGGACTTTATGAAAGAAAGAAATTGAGGGATAGGGAAGAAGATTCGAGTAGAGAGATTTGATGGGTTTTTTTTTTTTTTTTTAATTTTTTTTTATCTTAACTACCAAATATCCTTTTAGCATTAAAAAAAAAAAAACCATACAAAAGAAATTTAAGCTTTCTCAAATATTTAAAAAAAAAAAAAAAAAAAGTTAGAATATGGGTGTTTTGGTAGTAATATTAGATTTCATTCCGATTCATATATTTTAGTAAACAACTTATATGGATAAATATGATTTTTACTCCGCTTCTAAGAAATTTTAGTAAACAGTTTCATTAGTAATCTGATTCTGATTTCAACTCATTCCAACTCCTTCTTAATTCAATTACACTCATTCTGATTACAATTAGTAAACAAGCTATTAGTATTGGTGATAGTATCAATTAGTTTGCTTTTTCTTTCTAACATTGTATCAAACACAAATTCACTAACAAAAATAGTAAGGAAACACTATTTGAATACAAGCAACGGCAACTTTGAAAAAAAAATTACAAAAAGAAAAAAAAAAAAATTGGTGACCTTTATAATAGATACCAATTGCATTAAAGGTACACACTAGTTCACCATAAGAGCAACTCCAGCCCTCCCTCTAATAGCTGGGCAACAACCCATTTTTTCCCTTCTTCCAAAAACCCAGTCCACCCCATGCAATCCGCTGGGCTTTGGGGGAGGGCAACAACATGCCCAGCAGAAAATTGGCTAACCCAATGCCTGGCCTACTTGACGCTAGGTTAACGTCAGCCACGTGAATGATTTTTTTTTTTTTTTTTTTTGTTTGCGCTAGGTACGTGGGAAACATGCGCTTGGGCTCGTGCTCTGGACAGTGCGCAGAAGGGAGGGCTCGTGTTGCAGGTGCACTAAGGGACGCAAGACTTTGCGCTACGTGGCTCGGTGAAGGTCGTTGGATTTTCAAACAGTAAAAGAACTTTGAAATTCAACCTTAACGGCTAGTGATGTGGCAAAATATGGGCCACTCGATTTCTAGATCAATGGTCCAGGGTTTTTTGCCTCAAAAAATGTCATAAAACCGTTGGCCATGTGTCCAATTTTGGGTTGTTGGATTTCAATCTTTTTGAAATCCATCGGTCCAGATTAATTAACTTAATAAAAATTTATAAAAAAATTATAAAAATTGTTTAAAAATACAGAAAAAAATAAAATGAATTTTTTTATAAGTACCTAACCATCATCTTCCACCTACACCACGTGTCAATGTTTTCAACCAAAGTTTTCATATACTTCTTGTTTGAAAAAAAAAGGTTGGTGAAGCACGTTCAAATTGGTCGGTCATCGAAGATGTTACGTTATGTGAATGAGGGGTTCAACCAAACTTTTCATATACTTTAGTACCTTATGTAATTTTGTATTTATTAAATTTGGTACTTTATTTAAAATGAGAGCATATTTATTCAACCAAAATAAAATTACAAAAACACACCAAGTAAATTTTAAAAAATATAACAAATAAACTTACAAAATACGACAAATAAAATTACAAAAACACACCAAATATAATTACAAAAACACCAAATAAACTAAGAACTTTATTCTTGCACCACAAGCTTGTTTTAAGTTTCTTCACCTTGTTTCAACCCCCACAAGTGCTCAATCAAGTCACTTTGATGACTTAAGTGCATTTATGGAGTTTGCATTGATGTATACATTTCAATGACCCTTTGATTGTAACGTCCATTCCTTTCCAATGGCTCATGTTGCACAGGGTCTTTGATGCCTTCATGAGCACAATATATACTTGTTCTGTAATTGTTGAGCATGTCCGATTCAAATTCATCGATGGCATCATAATCATACTCATCTTCCACAATCATGTTGTGGAGAATGATACCAGTCATCATGATGGATTGAAGTGCCTCTACATTAAACAATATGGCAGCGCCCCTGACAATCACCCAACGAGCTTGGAGGATACCAAAACAACACTCTAGATCCTTCCTACACCCTTCTTGACATCTTGCAAAGTGTTTTTCCTTTTCACTTTGCGGACGTGGCACTGTTTTGACAAACGATGTTCACCTTGTGTAAATGTCGTCTACTAGGTAGTATGTTCCGTCATACTTAGTTCCATTGACTCAATAGGTGACTCTCGGTGCTTTTCCTTGTAGCATCTCACCGAATACTAGAGATTGGGTAAGGAAATTGAAGTCATTTTGAACTCTTGGAACATAAAAAAAAAAAGAAGTCAAATCCATGTAAATGATGCCATCGCTTCCAAATGATATTTTTGACTCATTTTCTGTCGCCATAAGCTTTTTGCCATGCAGTTGGGCAGTTTTTCCAGATTCAGTGCATACATTCAATGCTTCCAATCATGTCAAGAAAACCTCGCATCTCACCCTTCTTCAAAAGCTTTAGCATGTCCATTGGCGTGGGTATCTGGAGACACTTACTGGTGTAGATAGCTTCAATTGTGGAGCAAAACCTTATTAGACTCTAGAGCAGTTGATTTTCCCATCCTCATAATCTCAACAACTTAGTTTGCAGATGCTCCATATGCAAGCATCCGCAAGGCAACAATAATGTTTTGCTCAGGAACGAGATTTATAACATGAAAAACATCATTTTTTTTTTTTGCACAAATTTTGGATCATGGTTGCAACATCAATCATGATTTTGTTGAACCAACTTCGTTGCATTCTAAAACGACGTCTAAAAACATCGTCAATGAATACACTGTTGGGGATAAAATAATCTTCTAAGAGATCCTTACCTCGTTTTTCCCTCTTTCTATCCAAGTTTGCGGAACGCCCGGGTTTGGAGATCTCACCCAGAGTTTGCATGACACAACGAGAATGTGAGGCTCTCTTCCTTCTAAGTTCATCATCTTCTTCCTCTTCCATTATGAACACCTCATTCGCACCATCCTCGAGATTGAACAATTTTTCATCTTCCTCAAACAATTTTTTTTCTTGCTCATCGATTTCATACAATCTGCTTAAAGAAGTCATTGTAAGAACTCAAGATTTATAAACTATGGAGAAGGATTATGAGCTAGTTTGAAGAAGGATTATGAGCTAGTTTGAGTTTGATGTATGAATTAGGATGGATGCAGGGTTTATATGGACAAAAAAGAAAAGATAAGGTTGTAGATAATGTAACGTGGCATGGTGTAATTGGTTAAATTTTTTATCGAAATCTATTCTAAATGATTCTAAACAGATAGTGATACTTGGCGCGACATGATTGATTCAAACTCTTATCGGAAATCTATTCATAAAATTCTTACAGAATCATGACATGTGGCACTATGGAATTGGTTAAAATTCTACTTAAAAATCTATCCACAAAAATTATACTTTCGAACAATGACATGTGGCGTGACAAGATTGGTTAAAAATCCTATTCAAAATTTAAAATAACATTATTTTTTTATTACTTTATAAAAAAAATTAACATTATTTTAATACGAATTGACTAGGCTATTTTGTTTAGGGGTGGAGATGTACTTGAGTAGTTACTATTTATTGCGGTCAATTACTATTCATTTGGGTAGATTGAATTGACTAATGCCGATTGGGTTTTTGGAAGTGGACTTGCTCTAAGGCATTGACAAAAGACATAAGCTCACAAGGACAAATCTAAACACGAAACAAATCCTAAATCCTAAATCCTGAGCACTACTGTCACCATTTGAACCACCTCTGGTTCTCATTCCACAAAGAGTCCACTCTAAGCTGCAATCTTCTTTGTTAGATTTCTTTCCATGAATTGCATTCCGTGCTAAAAAAAAACAAGGGGTTGTTTTGAAATGGGTCCAAAGTAACTAAAAATTGGACCCATTTCAAAAGTTAAAAGTCACTAAAAATTGGACCTATTTCAAAAGGTAGTTTATAAAATTGGGCCTATTTCAAATTTTCCCAAAAAAACAAATAGATTGAAAAATCAATGGTAAAATGATGATTGCACACTTTCTTGCTGTACATTTAATTTGAATTAACTTTTTATGTCTACTCTGATCTTCTTAGTTTATTTTCCTTCCTTGCACTCCAATATTAGACCTTGGCATTTGTATTGTGTTTTTCGTGTTCATGTTGTTTTCATGACATACCTAATATTTTAACAGGTTGTGTCGTGTAACACTCACTAAAATAAACAGGTAATATGATTTGACATATTACTTGTTAAAGAAAATATATTTTAAATCAATAAATAATTAAATTAAAAACATAATACTATATTAGTATCTACATACCACATTGTCCCATAAATATTACTTCAAAACATAAAAACACATTTATCTTTCAAGTATTATATACCCCAAAATAAGAACTTAATGAAAAACATTAGTATATTACTACAAAATAATTGTGTTTAATTGCTATTGAAGTGTAAAAAAAATAAATACAAACGCTCGTAATGACAAGCTCTACAACTTTTGTAAAGAGGCCAACTCCAAAATTCGCCATTGTAATCTCATAAACCATAGATTTGAATTTAACCGTTGTTAACATTTATGCTCAATTCTTCTCACCGAATTTTGTTTTTATTAAATTTTGTCTTTTGAAAACATGACCTTTTAGTGGTTGCAGAAAGATGAACGGTTCAAATCGTTAATATGACATTCAGATTTTTACAGTTGGTGAAAATATTGCTCGGATTTTAAAAGTCTTTAGAAACTATATTACATTGACTCATATTTCAATTAATCGTAAACATTGGAATGTGATATCAACAATCTGAATCATTCTTTTGCATCAGCTAAAAGTTCATGTTTCAAAAAAGAAAAGTTGAAAAACGAAATCCAGTGAGAAGAATAGAGCATAAACGATTAATTCTGCACTCAAATAAAAAAACTATTCATGAGGGTTTGGAGGGTTTTAAAAATTTAAATGACAATGTAACTATTGTCTAAGTAGAGGATGCACTAATGAGCGTTTGCATATTCTTTCACATTTTCAACTTGTAAATTAATTATTATGAATTTTTATTTATTTTGAACTCCCTATAAAAGCACTATTTATGAGGGTTTGTAAGGTTATAAAAGTTCGAACAACGATGTACCCATCGTCAAAGCATAGGGGATGCAATCACGAGGGTTTGCATATTTGTTTAAAATTTTTATGTACTTGGTATTTTTAAATTGCTTTGTATTTTTAATGTGGTTTGTAGTTTTTTTTTAACAAACGATATTATCTATACTAAGGGGAGAAGTGGGCTTAACTTCACAATAGGCTACCAAAAATATAATTCAAACTCGTCTTTGGTGAGAATTGAACCTAAGACTTTTCACTTATAAGTGAAGAGGAATACCACTAGACCGTAGTACTAAATGGTATGTGCTTTGTAAATTTTTAATCTCACTTATGTGAGATTAAGTACTATAGTTATTGTAGTAACCACGAAGGTCTTTATAGTAGTTTAAAATTATCACTAATTTTGTTCTTAACGAGTTGAAACGGGTTATCGGTATGTAAACCCGTTAACCAGCTAGTAATGGGTTGTTAACTATAACGACCCGATTAATTATCGTATTGATTCAAAATCAGTTATTTTTGTATTGTTTGTGTCTTGTTAATGGGTTGTGTAGAAATTGCCTAGTCTACGCAATATAGTTCTTTTTTTTATCCACCTTAGTCCTTTTCTTTTTAGGAATAGGATCCTCTCTGGATTCTTCTTGTGGGGATTCGAAGGATTAATCAATTCTGTCCGTTCATCGTACAATTAGAAATTATTTAAAATTTAAAATTTAAAATTTAAAATTGAATATATATAGTACTGAATGAAAATTGACTATACAATATATGATGAATGGACACGATTAATTAATTTTTAGTTTTCCACAAAAAGGATAATGAGAGGATCCTTGTCCTTCTTTTAACATAGGAATTGTTTAGTCGGAAAGGTACTGTGATATAACCTAACTGCAGTTTGGATATCATGGCAGGTAATATTCTAAAACAAATTACAACATTTTTTACACTGTTTTTTTTTTTTTTTTTTTTTTTTTTTTTTTTTTTTTTTTTTTTTGGACTGGTCAGTGATCATCTGTCACTTTATATAGAGTAATTATGCATAAAACTTGGTTGAAGTCAGATAGACTATCTAATTAAATTATATTTTGTAAATTATAAGATATGATATTTGATAATTAATTTTTTTTATTTAAATTATTAGATAAAAAATCTAATCATTAACTAATATATCAACTGTCTACAAAATATAATCTAAAAATCGGGGATGTCTCTAGCATTTTCCAATTATGATTTCTATTATTATAAAGTGTCCTGTCTATTTACACCTTTTAAGACGGCTTCATTTCTAAAAGCAAATAGATCTTAGCAGCAGAACTCGAGGCTTAAATTGATGGTGACATTCAATAAAATGACAAATACGCATGAAAGAAATTAATTGATATTTTACAGTTCACAAACATACATTTTACTAGATTTTTTTTTTATTTTTTTTATGACAATCAATAGTATTAGTAAATTAAATTGTTAAATGTCAAGGGTAAGAAAAATTGATAAAGAAGATTAAATTCGCATCCAGATGTATAGGTTGATGGTAACTTTATTTTGTTATCAGTTTTACCGAATGGAAAGTTACCTTTTCTTTAGCGGTAGAAAGAGTGAAATGCAATAGAGATAAATGAAGTCGATGCAACTTTATTTAACCCGTGATTAACCTTATGTCACTTGGAAATTTCGTGCAATTCAATGACTAAGAAAACTTGCGTACAAAGTATGATTACTTGTCAAGTCCTTGAGGTTTGCCCTGATTTGCCTATAGCTTTGGAAATTTACACAACTACCTAATGAGAGTTAATGTGGTGATGTATCTAGAACACCGCTGTATAGCATAATATATTAAACTCTGCCAATTATTCATATTATATCATAACACATAAAATAATAACATTACATGATATTATTTTCGTACACAAACACTTCTCAATATTGCTAGTTCATTATGTATATATTTATTGAATGATTAAAACTTTGACAAGTTGCCATATTTGGGACGAGTAGACTTCGAGCTATGGTTTTCCTTATTTAGTTAATTAATTTAGGTCGGGCATTATTGGATTGATATACAGCCTTTGTCAATACAAAACTGAGATGCAACCTAATCAACCACTTTGTTTAACTGCTTATAATTGTCTCTCCTTTCTTAAACCAGTTATAATTTAAGAGCAATGCTAAACATATTTTTCTTCACACACATGTTGTTTTCAACTATTGATGCATGCGAGTTCCTCAATGCATATATCATCGACAAAGATATAGAGCATTCACGCTTGTTAGCACACCTCATCATTTAATTAGCTAGACAATATTCCACAATTTGATCTAGGTATATGAAACCTTAGCCAAGTATCCTATAACTACCTTATCAAACAGTTTACGTACTTTCAAATATTGTAATTTACAAGGTGATTTGTTACAGTCCATTAAAGGTGGGGCATAACCCTTACAAAGTGATTTGCTACATTCCGTTAAAGGTGGGGCATAACCCACTGACATGAGGATGTAAGACGTGATTAATTTGACCTCAACATGAGATGACAATGAATTGTTCACTTACATAACTTATTCAGAAGTTGAGTATCTTATTCCCAGTCAAAGATTTGGGTTCATTACACTAGCTACTTCTTAGGATTAGAAGTTCATAGATCCAAAGATGATCTTTTTCTTCATCAGTGTAAATATTTACTTGATCTGCTGCAAAAGACAAGTATGGAGGGTGAAAAACCTTGTTGTACATCTATTGGTACAATCAAACTAGATAACAATGGTACACCTCTGGAAAATCTCACGAGTACAAATCAATTGTGGGTGGTTTACCGATATCACATGGACAAGACATGATATTTCATTTGCAGTAAACCAAGTCTGCTAATTCATGCATTCCCCCACCGATATTTATATGCAAGCTGCAAATAGAATACTGAGATTTCTCCAAGGTACCCTTTTTCATGGAATTTGGTTCAACAAAAGTCTACTCCACATATCTGCATATTCTAATGCAGATTAGGCTGGTTGCACTTTTGATAGAAGATCTGCTAGTTGCTCCTGTGTATTTTAGTCTCCAATCTCATTAGCTGGAGTGCTAAAAAGTAACCTACAGTAGCTTGTTCTTCCGCTAAGGCTGAGTACAAATCATTGACATAAACTACAACTGAAATCACATGGATTTGTAAAGTATTTTGTGATTTTGGTTTTCCTCTGTCTCTTAAGCCTACTATTTAGTATGACAACATATCGGCCGTCTCTCTTGCTTCAAATCTAGTTTTCCATGCTCGGTCAAAACATGTGAAAATTGATTACCACTATATCAGGAAGTTGGTTCTTGAAAATCTTGTCAAAGTTCTGTTTGTTTGCAGCCAATATCAAATTGCTGATATACACACTAAGTCCCTGTCCAAAAATAGGTTCTTATTTTTGCAATCCAAGCTCTCTCTTGGAACTCTTAGTTCTTCCAAGCTCAACTTGAGGGGGTAAAGATGAAGATGCCAAGTCATGACGATTAGTTAGGCTACTAATATAGTTGATCAATCATGTAATGACATGTGTATGCAATTAGTTATTTTGTTATGGTCTGTTTTGTACATAGCTTTTGCTATATATATTCACCAACATTCATTGTAATATTTTATCAATTAATGAAGAGGAATATTTCAACATAAGAGATGAGCTTTTAGTTTCTAATATCATCATGTAATAAAAAACACTGTAACACTCTGCTTATTTACAAGTTCATGCTACCAGGCTTTGCAAACTGTTTACGTACTGTCTCTACTGCTTTCTCGAATGAAGCTCTTGGAAATGAACTTCTAAACAAAAGCACAAACACAAGTATATACTTTGTACGTACTTGTCTTGCATGCACGCTAGTTAGTCTTTGTCCTTTAAGTTATTTCGTTCTCATCAAAATAATAATAGACTCCAACATATATCCGAGAAGGGTTCATGGGCGGGGATATTGCGTTGCATGGCTCCAAGAGGTGAACAAACTTGTCTATGTGCGTGTTCGAGAAAAGAAATGTTTTGGGTATTTGTGTGGGAATGGACGAGATGATATGAGGGGACATGCTTTGGTCTAGTATATATGAATATTGTTTACGAAAACCATGATTTGGACATGTCAGTAGTGAGGCTTAGTTTTTATATCCAGCCCCATGTGATCCCTAACGCATAAACCTTTCGTTTTTATCAAGTGGAAAGTGACACAACAGCTCAATCCATCTTTGCCCCACACATGTTTTCTTAATTTCCTTGTTTCTTTTTTCTTTTTCTTTGTATATACTTTCTTCCTTTCAAATTTTCCCTTGCTATAAGTTTTGTTTGCCATTGGTTACAAGCAACTCAGGTCCCTCACTAAGTCACTCTGTCTCTGCTCCATCCTCATGACAAAAAATGTACGTACGTACGTAATACTATGATTTTCTTTTAGGAGAAATTAGGTTCTCATCCCTCATTTTGCTACTTCATTGATTAAAATCTTATTCATTTTCAATTTTTGATCAAGGTCCTTGGGTATTAATAACATCATTAATTATTTCAATAATACAATATTTTTTATTTTTAAATATATTCCTTTAGTGTTAAAAATGTTACAATTAGTATGTTACATCCCGGCCCGGACCCCCACCACATCCCGGGCTCCACTCCACCGTAGCATGATATTGTCCGCTTTGGGCCTTAGCCACGCCCTCACGGTTTTGTTTATGGGAACTCACACGAGAACTGCCCAGTGGGTCACCCATCATGGGATTGCTCTCGCTCGCGCGAACTCGCTTAACTTCGGAGTTCTGATGGAACTCGAAGCTTCCCAAAAGACCTCGTGCTAGGTAGAGATGAGAATATACATATAAGGCTTACAGGACCTAGTCCCTAGACGATGTGGGATGTTAAATAGTATATTTATATTTATGGCTAAATTTTTTATCATATATTTTTATTTTTAGTTTGTACCCATTTTTAATTTGCAAACCTTTTTTAATTTGTAATAATTTTCGTTTTCAGTTTTAATTTGTACCCATATATTAATTTCTTTTTGTGCCCATATTTTTTAAAGTTTTATATGTATTTGTGCCCATGTGTTTACCGTCACGTGACATTGTATAATTAATCAATGATAGAAAAATTACATATAGTATATTTATGTTTTATGGCTAAGCTTTTTATCATATATTTATGACACACCCCGACCGAAATCAAGGTGTGCTGGCCCATCATGGGAGTTCTCGTGTGAGTTCCTAGAAACAAAACCGTGAGGGTGTGCTGGGGGCCTAAAGCGGACAATATCATGCTACGGTAGAGTCGGGCCCGGAAAGTGGTCCCGCCCGGGCCGGGATGTGACATTTATATTTTTAGTTTGTACCCATTTTAATTTGCAACCTTTTTTTAAATTTCTAATATTTTCCTTTTAGTTTTAATTTGTACCCATGCATTAATTTCTTTTTGCGCCCATATTTTTAAAAAATTCATTTGTACTCATAATTTTTTAATCTTTTATTTGTACCCTAATTTATTTATAATGTACCCATTCTTCTTTATAAATGTACCACTTTGTTATATGTGAAATGTACCATTTTTTTTTTAACACTACAGATACATTCTTTTGCCATTTATTATTTCTTATTGTTACATAGTTTTTATCCATTTATTCAATCAAAATGTTTGAAATTTTTTATTTTAGCCGTTTCTGATAGTATTATAATGAGGGATTTTAAATTTGTAGGATTATAAATCTCATAAAATATCAAACAATTAATGTCAAAACTATACAAATATAAATATTAATAATAATATAATGAGGTGTACAAAGTCAAAGGACTTTGATCAAACTTGAATATTATTAAGGTTTTAGTCAAATAGTGTTAGAGACTAGGAACTGCATCCAAAGTATCCCTTTCTTTTATCTTTTACTTACATATTATTTTTCCAGAAAAGTAGTATGGTTATATATACACTATCGCACATCTACGTATTTATTGAGTAGTACTCATGTGATGTTGTGAGAAGATGTATCGATCCCTTGTTCCACATCAGGTGCCACATCAGTCATGTATTCTTTCCTCAACCCTCAAGGCAAGTTGGGCAGCCTAAACTTGAGCAAATTAATTCAAGTTAGTCACGATTCTCCTGCTCATGAAGCAGCTGCATGCATGCAACTTTGTGAAAGCATATACAATTATACATATTCTAAGGATAATTAAGCAACTGAAGCGATGAAAACAGGAGGTATATAATTCAGTGGTCATCACCCAACTTACTGCAAGATACTGTGATCGATCAATCTTGAATAAAAATAAAAACTAATGGTTGGTACGAGTGGGGTTGCTTTGCTTCAGTAATAATTCAAGCTATGATTTGATGACTTGAAAGACGAACGAATTATTGCTAACAAGCCTGTAAACATAAATCACTGTAATTACTACCCATCAATTTGATCCTCCGTACTTAGTTGTATAGTCAAATTATGTTAGACCTTACTGTAGATGAAAAAAAAAACGTTAAGAAAAAGGTTAGTATAATAATAGAGTATATATAAGGCAGGTAATTTGGCGAGGGGGTGTGCCTAAACTTATAATGTGCTAGGCAATAATTTGGTTTAAATTCGTCTTTGGCGAGAATCAAATCTAAGATCTCTCACTTACAAGTGAAGAAGAATACTACTAGACCGTAATACTAAGTGACATTTGTATAGCAAAGTTAGATTTGTTATGTCACATAAGAAAATTGCATTTTCAACAAAGGTATCAACCCAATCAGCAAATTAAGGAGTTAACAACTGACCTTGCAAATAGAAGGTCATTTGCTACTTCTTCAAGTTAGCATATTGGTCCCGAAATATACTTGATTCAAAAGTAATATTTAGTAAGAAGTTTGAAAATAAAATGCGGGCCATACAAGATAAGATAAAATTAAGATATTAATATTTTACAGAGAAATATAAAGTTTGAAGAGTTGGTTGAATAGTGGGTTGTAGTGACAAATTTTTAAAGTATCATAAAAGTACCAAATGGGTTGGCAAAAGAAACTTAAAAAATTTGCTAAACTCCTTTGCAGATGCTCTTATAGACTATGGCTGTTGTATATAGTTGCGTCGAAGAATACAAAAATTCCAACCCAAAATTGTCAAAATTATTCCAACTTATATAGAATGGTAATATGGCTAATTATATCGAGACATTCTTTTGATGAAATTTCCATACGTCTTGTTGTGCTGGTGATAAGATGCATGTTGAGATGCAATATTAATGTGGTCAGTAGTGAGACACTGACTCGTCTCTCTAGATCTTAACAAGTTAAACTTTATTTTGGAAAGAAGCTCAAAGAGATCAAACTTGAAATTTGATAGGCCAGGGTTCTTAAATCTTACATCAATATTTACATGTAGATTCGTTTTGGGGCTACGATGGTTTTATACCAGAGTTGTTATTTTATCTTTTTTATTTTTTACTAAGTACAGTTAAGTAGATATAATCAGAGGGTGAACACCCCATTCCATTCACTTCTACCCAAATTAAACAACAAAGCGTCTCTAACCATCATAAAAATAGTTCTGTCCCAAAAGAAAAGACCATTAGTCGAGTGACCACGATTGGTAATGGCATAAATCTGCAGACTAAACCTTCATAGCTTTTGTACAATGCTATACTCCGTAGTCACTAATCTCTAATCACTTGTCACTAATCACTATTACCAATCCATAATAATATTTTAAACTGTAAAGCCAGGAGCTTTTGTGTCCAATTTAGATGACTTTATTTATCTTTTTGGAGCATTGTTGTGAGTCTGTGGCATTAGATTGGACACTTTATAACTTTAATTACAGCTTATGTAAATCTTCCTTCATGTACCCAACTTAAAGCTTTTCAGTTATAAAACTGCTTTTGGGCAAGTTCCAATGTTTTGAAAATTAAAGATTTTTAAGCAGAATGGAAATGCCGCTGCTCATACTGTAGCTTCATATGTTGCCTTACGTGGTGGTACCTTTTGTTGGGATGCTTTGGGGCTGAAATTTTTATTTAATATTTTTGCCCAAGATGTACGCGTTTCGATTCGTATTTAATAAAATCTACATTTGACAAAAATAAAATAAAAAAAATAAAAAAAATAAAGATTTTTACATGTATGGTATCAAAAGAAATTGTACAGTGGTTAAGCTAGCAGACAAGTTTTGCTTTTGGTTTGGAGATTTGGCTTAGCTAAATGGTGGCTGCACTGCAAAGCTATCAAAAGAAGTGTAAAGACCATGTGTTATCCTAAAAAAGGAAATTTATCTTGCATTGAATCTCCCACTGCAACAAAAGTTTCATGATCTGGTTGAACATTCATGTCAAATTTCTATATGGTGATTCGATATTTTTTAAGTGATTATTGTAGGCCTATTTGACTGAAGAATTATACAGAGATTCAGAGAGAGGGGTGCAGCTAAGTGTAGAGAGAATCGGGTGAATTCTAAGGTGTATTTTCTCCACCCCCATTATGCCTTTATTTATAGTAGTTGGGAAGATTAATTTCTTACCCAATAGAATTGTAACTCTAATAAGATAAAATATAACGATAAGATATAATAGAATCTCATAAGGATTTCCTAGGATTTATGCATACATTCCTAAACCATAAGGACTGTTGTGGATGCAAATTTCCGCCTTCTTCTTCTTGGATGAAAATGCACGTGCAAAACAATTAACAACTAAGATCAAGGCCAAGAACCTCACGCGCCCACAATGAATTGGGGGAGGGGGGCTTTGGTTGAAGAGTCTGATGCGTGATTTATACGCACACAAATTAAACCCTCTTTTTATCAATTGTAGTATATGTATAAGTAGGGATCGTTCTGGACCGGGGATTAGGAGGGATTGTTAATCACTTGGATTTGACTCAAAAACGTAAAATAAAGTTTAAAACACTATACTAGACTCAAGGAATGCAAAACTAAACTTTAAATCACTAAGACAAACCAAAGACTCAAAATGCTTTAAAACATAAACTAAATTGAACAATAAGGAAAAAGGGGGGAAGAGTTTTGATTTGACGAAAATTGAAATAACAAAACAAGTTAATAAACTAAGCAGAATGTAAATGTGAATATGGATGATGGAATAAATGGAATGAAGGCTAGCTAAGGGGTTCTTCTCCACACATGTTATACTTGCATACAAGATTGATTCTCAGTTGGTCTTTCGATAAATTATGAAACTCAACACTCCGGGTTAATTAGGTCCGCTTAAATTAACCGTCAAGTTTTCCTTAAGTTAATGAATTGGATGGGTTTGCGCAACGCAATTCACAACATTCTCCAAAAGTCCTTTACGTGAACAGCACAATAAAGATACAATCAAAGATCATTAAGCATTATGAAAACTATAAGTGTTGACGAGGCCTTCGTTACTATGGAATACGCATGAAACTAGTGCCAAGAATTCATTTAACGCGATTGTTTATAAGCAACCTCCACTACTTGTGAATATAAGTTCATAACGATTAGGTGAAATTCACTTATATTCTAGCGTCATATTTATGCATGAAAATTAAGCGCGCATTCTTAATAAACATTCATAAATAAATTATCAATCAAACGGTTAAACAAATTGAATCCACAACTTATGAAATTCCAACGAAAGTTAATCAATTCATATTGCAAATATAAACATAGTTTCGAATCACCCCCTAGCTAAAGGGGGGTTTATTTCCTCATAACTTTGAAATTAAAGAAACACCTAAACATTCCAACAACTCAAACTTGAATTGTATGAACGTTTAGGCACTCTTCTCTTCCATTCCTCATACGTACAAAACAAAGAGAATTGAATTTAAACTTTGAAATCAAAGAAACACCTAAACATTCCAACAACTCAAACTTGAATTGTATGAACGTTTAGGCCCTCTTATCTTCCTCGTTATTGTAGCACAAGGTCTAAGGTGAGGTTTGGGGAATTATGGAAATGGTAGAGGAGTGGTTTGGAGGGTTGGGAAGTGGTGGAAATAGAAGGGAATGATGCTGGAAATGAAGAGAACCCACGGCAACAAGGTTGCTGTTTTTTGTGTTTGTTGTTGTGTTGTGAAATGGAATGAGATGATGAATTGAATGAATGAATGCAAGGGTATTTATAGGAGTAGTGGAGGGAACATATGGCTATGTCATTTGTAGGTGAAGTAGGTGGATGTTGTAGGTGAAGTAGGTGGATGTTGTAGGTGATTATGAGTGATAAGTGATAAGTGTATGATATGTTAAGTGATAAGTGAATGATTATGATAAGTGATAAATGAATGTATGATATGATAAGTGGTGAATGATATGTGGTGAATGATAAGTGGTAGTGTTTAAGTATTTAAAATAGGGAACAAAGCCTTTCCTTGCATGGCAAGGAAGGGAGACACAAGGAAACACACGACAATGTCCTAAGGTTGCTAGGAATGTTGTTTTTGTGTTCTAAAATGCGTAGGAGTTTTCAATGATGCTCAAACATGAGGTCTTTTTAGGATTTAACTTTCCTACTTCAAGTCTTCAATTTCGTCCAAACTTTGGCTCCATGGATAAGCTATCCAATCCATGCCCAAAAATGCTCCAAATAGCCTCAAAATGCACTTTCTTGCTCCCTAAGCCCTTAGAACCTGAAAACACACAAAAGAAGCATAAAGAACTAAAATAACTAAAGAAACATAACGTAAATGTACGAGAACAAGCCATTTAAGTCGCATGAATATGCTCCTATCAAATACCCCCACACTTATCTTTTGCTAGTCCTCGAGCAAAACAAAACAACAAAAGAACACGAAACTAGACAAAACGAACAAAACACAACCTACACCTTCCAACAATCGTCTAATGGATTTCCAATGCACATGACAAGTTAAAAATCATTAGTCCCATAGATTTTTGTCATCTTCACACTTAAGTACATTCTTACTCATAGTCACCACATATTATTTCACAAATAAGCATTTAAAACCATGTTTTGAATGTAGTAACATGCCTTAGAGAATTTGCTCAAATCCTTACAAGATATGCACTCGTTTTTCACACAGATTTTCTGACTACACACCCTAAACTAGTTATATGTGAGAAGCTTGATGTAAACATAAAAACGAACACTCACATATATGTATTTCAAAGGAAGCAATTTCTGGAGTTAATAAGCATGTTTAGATATGATCTCATGAATGGAATGCTACTACTTAGATGCGAGAACCAGTGACACCATATGCTCATACCAAGTTCAAACTCCACAATTGAAATACATAACACTTAAGATTGAAGTCACGGGTTATAATGGGGCTTGGGGTGTTTGGATAACAAAGAAGGAGTACGGAAAACAAAGGTTCTTTAAGCAATAGTGAGCAAAGTAATGAATTAGACATTTAGAATTCCCTTTAGAACGCAAAAATCAACTTTGAACACCCAAGGGGGAATCACACAAAACTTAGGGCCATATTCAACTTTTTTGGATCCTTTCTTCAACCATCAACGCTTGTGAGTTCATCCTTACTTATTTTCACTCCTTTTTTTTTTTTTTTTTTTTTTTTTTTTTTTTTTTTTGAATCTCAAAACATATATATAAACTTAAGAACAAACTTTCACTCCCCCACACTCATTTTCTTGCATAATGTAACTCAAAAGGAATTCATTTTCCGTCATGCTTACTATGCTTCAAGAACAAGGGTACAGATGGTCCTAATCTAGGCTAGGTAAGGGGTGATGTGGTTAGCAAAGAAAATAGGCTAAACGAGGCTCAACGGGGTTAAGACTTTACAATATATACGAAATATAGGAAGTAAGGCTATTTGGCTATGATGGCAACTACACAACTTCATCTTGATATATGTTATGCAATTCAATGTCATGCTTTGAATGAAACGGATATAAGTTCTAGCATTTAGTTCTATCATGATACAATTGCATTCTAAGTAGCAACCGAGCAAGGAATAATGAGATCATGCAACAACTTAAGAAAACAAAGAATCACAGAAAATAACTCTCCAAAGAAAGTAATGGCTCGAGTCTCACAGGGTTGTAGCGTTTGTTTGAGTTTCTTCCTTCAAGCATGTTACAAAAACGAATTTTTCTTTTATGATTGCATGTGAAGTCATACATTATAACCATAACCAAGCATATACCAAGAGTAAATCAAACATTCATCCCTGTTTATAACTCTCTTTAACAGTCATGCAATTACAAACCAAATCCTTGTCATTTTGTTGGAAGGTACCCTAAGACACAAACACACAAAAACGACTGAAAACACTCTTTTTAGGCTTTTCAAAACATATTTTTCAAATTTTTATGTGATTTTCGGAGTTATAAAACAAAACACACTAAAACACTCTAAAACAACTTAAAAACACCTTAAAACAGCAAGGAACAACATTAGAAGTTATGGTGGATAAAACCCTACGAATTTGCATCAAAACACTTTAGTTACCCCCCCACACTTAAATCAAACATTGTCCTCAATGTTTTAAGCATAGATTCACACAAAACATAAGTAAACACACAAAAAGCAACTAAACATATTAAACATGGCATAATGTAATTAACAAAGAGAAGAGTTTAGGGACGCAAATCTGGTTATGGAGTGTAAATTCCCTCTTCTCCTTGGTGATTGCATTGAGGCTTTGATCTTTGTGATTCCACAGGCTTACTCTTGAACTGGTTTCTGCCCATCGTTGATTTTCCTTTGTGCTACTTCTTGAACTGGGCAGCAGGATGGTTCTTTTGGTTTCCCCCGAAGGTCTGAGCTTCCTCCTGTTATCTGTTTCTTTGTTCAATCTTTGCAGGAGTGGTCCCTTCTCTGGAAGTGTAACAACCGTTGAAGATGACTACTCGAGAGCAACGCTAGGTAAGCAATCAGGAATAGATTCCAGGCAGTTGGCTCCAGATCGGAAGACTGACTCCAAGTGCCGGCTGATTGCTTCTTTTACTTTGCCATGCAAGTAAGAACAAGGACAAAGAAAAAGACAGGGAAAGAGCATGATATGAGATACTTTTGCTTTTGACCTTGATGATATGAGATACCTTTGCTTTGAAGAAGCGGTGAATGAATCAGCACATGCTTCAATCCGCCGTTTCCTCCTGGGTCATATGTACTCCAGGCATCTGGTATCATCTTTGGGGAAGAAGAAAGAATTGAGTATTTTGAAAGGCTTTGCTGGGAGTGCGCCCTCAGAGGTGAGGGAGAGTTGGGCATTTTCTTCAGGTTTGCCCTGCCATAAAAGACGAAGGTCGACATATATAGAGATAATATCAAGTGGTGGTACTTTTTACCCTTGTCGACAAACGTTTTGATCCCGCAAATCCGGCTCTTTGAAATAGTGGCGCCTCTTCGATCTTTGAATACGCCTCTTCGATTTCTGAGCAGGCGCCCCTTCGATTTCTGAACGACGCCCCTTCGATTTCTGAACGACACGTGGTAGTGCAGATGCGGCTCCTTTTGACAAAGCTGCACGCGTCTTCAGAAAAGCAGAGAAAGCGAGCCGAACTTTGCGCTTGTCGGCTAAAGATGTGTAGTTGCGATGATGGCCTCCACGTGTTTTCAGCTTTGTCAGAAATCTTTTGACAAAGTTGAACGCGTTTTCTTAAAAGCCGAGGGAGCGTCGCCTAACTTACGCCGGAAAATCCGGCTCTTTGAATCGGTGGACGCGTCGCCTTGGCATTTTATAGAGCTATCGATCACCGCCAACATACACACTCTGAAGATTTCCCATTCCTGAAACTCGACTCCGGCCCTTTGTGAAATTTTTAACTCCATCCACCCCTTCTCTTTGAACACTTTTGAAAAAAATGGCAAACTCATCGAACCTTAGCTTAGATTTGAGTCTCAGCAGCGATCCGGTTGCGCCCCGTCAAGGTAATGTATGGCGCCCTTCTTTTTTATCTTCTAACGGTCCTATTTCAGGTGAAGACTCTGTGATGCAAGACGCCACAACAGCTACAATAGTAGCTAAAAATCTCCTCACTCCAAAAGATAGTAGGCTGCTGTCAGGACGGTCCGATGAGTTGGCCGTTCAAGAGTCCCTCGCACTTAGTGTTCAGTGTGCGAGTTCTGTGTCCAACATGGGCCAACGCCTGCTTGCTCGGTCCCGCCAAGTGGAATCGTTGATGGCAGAGGTGGAAAGACTTAAGCAAGAGATCCAGCAGCTTAAGTATGAGAATAGAAGTTTGCATGTGCTTGCAAATAACTATTCGTCGGGGATGAAGAGGAAGCTTGATGAGCTGCAAGAATCTGAGGGTCGAATTCACAGTGACCGTCAAAGGCTTGCGTCTTATCTACAGAGGCACCTTTTTCCTGGGTCATCCAGCGCTTGGCCAAGTATTGAGGCCTGGAATGCTCTAGCTCCGATGCCTCCCGCTCCGATGGCTTCCGCTCCGATGCCTCCCGCTCCGATGGCTCCCGCTTCTATGCCTCCCGCTTCTATGCCTTCCGCTTCTGCGCCTCGTAGTGGGGCTACACGCAAACAACCTTTGTGAAGCTCCACCTTTCTCCATGTTTAGTATCTTTCTTTCTTTTTTTTTTTTTTTATTTTATTTTATTTTATTATTATTATTATTTTTTTATTTATTTTTTATTTTTTTATTAACATAAATAAAATCAAACGGCATGGAATTGGTCCTTGAATGGAAGGTGATACTTGAAGTGAACCGGCATTGGTTTGAATTCTAGTGTAGGTGCCTGATTCATAAAAAACAGCAAGTTAGTATAAAATGTAAAGGAATTTGAAAAAAACTTACTTGTTTTGTCCGACAAGAACTCAATGACAAACACCACTCCTTTGAAAGTTTCAGGGATATTGGACTTGGCCAGATTGCAAGTGATGGTTATGACTTGTCCAATGTCATCAAATTTAACTTCTTTGGATTTTGTGGTTTCAAGAACGTCCTCTTTGATGAATTCATGACATTCCCTACTTGTCACCTTTGAGAGGGCTTCCAAGATGTCTTTTTCACCTTCTTCTTCCTTGGAAGTCATGAATCTGCAAGGAATAGGGATACTTGTTGGAACGGGGTTAAAAATAATGAAATTTGGAACAACCATACCTGTATTAGATGGCATAGGAGCAATAGGAGCCTCCGGTAAAGGTGTTTCCACCCTTTCCGTGGGTTGGGTGTATTCCTCTTCCTTGTGATTTGATTTTGATGGTTGAGGGTCCGTTCCAACCTCCTTGTCACTTCTCAACATGATTTCCTTGGCAGTTTCAAATTCTCCCTTCTGATTTGCAATGGTTGAACTAGGGAGTTCGCCTTGGTCGCAAAATTGTCCTTCGAACTCCGCTATCTGCCCAATTTGCTTTTCCAGAGTAGTAAGTAATTGAAAAATCGTATCATTATCATTTGAATTACCTACATTACTTTGGGCAGGTTGTGGTGGCTGCATAGGCGTTGAATAGAACTCCTCATACGGCTGCCAATATCCTTCTTGTTGAGCCTCATTGTCTTGATTTTGTAAGCCCTGCACCAAACAAATTAATTCATCAAGCTTTTGATTATAATCTATTGACGAACTTGAGTTTGGTTGGGCATATTGAATATGAGGTTGTGGTGGATGCATAGACATTGAATAGAACTCCTCATAAGGCTGCCAATATCCTTCTTGTTGAATATGTTGAGGTTCCCACCATATAGAGTTTGAATGATCACTCCAATCGGAATTGTAAGTATTGGAAAACACGTCGTTCCTTGATTGATTATGATCAAATGTACCAACTCTTTGCGTTTGGTACTCTTCCATAAGCTGTGACAAAAGAGAAGCACTATCAAGTGCCATGTCTTGCGTCTAAAATAAAACTAAAAATATATACACACAAACGAAAATAAAACAATCCAAGAGATTAGCAAAGTTGCTAATCCCCGGCAACGGCGCCAAAATTTGATGCGTGATTTATACGCACACAAATTAAACCCTCTTTTTATCAATTGTAGTATATGTATAAGTAGGGATCGTTCTGGACCGGGGATTAGGAGGGATTGTTAATCACTTGGATTTGACTCAAAAACGTAAAATAAAGTTTAAAACACTATACTAGACTCAAAGAATGCAAAACTAAACTTTAAATCACTAAGACAAACCAAAGACTCAAAATGCTTTAAAACATAAACTAAATTGAACAATAAGGAAAAAGGGGGGAAGAGTTTTGATTTGACAAAAATTGAAATAACAAAACAAGTTAATAAACTAAGCAGAATGTAAATGTGAATATGGATGATGGAATAAATGGAATGAAGGCTAGCTAAGGGGTTCTTCTCCACACATGTTATACTTGCATACAAGATTGATTCTCAGTTGGTCTTTCGATAAATTATGAAACTCAACACTCCGGGTTAATTAGGTCCGCTTAAATTAACCGTCAAGTTTTCCTTAAGTTAATGAATTGGATGGGTTTGCGCAACGCAATTCACAACATTCTCCAAAAGTCCTTTACGTGAACAGCACAATAAAGATACAATCAAAGATCATTAAGCATTATGAAAACTATAAGTGTTGATGAGGCCTTCGTTACTATGGAATACGCATGAAACTAGTGCCAAGAATTCATTTAATGCGATTGTTTATAAGCAACCTCCACTACTTGTGAATATAAGTTCATAACGATTAGGTGAAATTCACTTATATTCTAGCGTCATATTTATGCATGAAAATTAAGCGCGCATTCTTAATAAACATTCATAAATAAATTATCAATCAAACGGTTAAACAAATTGAATCCACAACTTATGAAATTCCAACGAAAGTTAATCAATTCATATTGCAAATATAAACATAGTTTCGAATCACCCCCTAGCTAAAGGGGGGTTTATTTCCTCATAACTTTGAAATTAAAGAAACACCTAAACATTCCAACAATTCAAACTTGAATTGTATGAACGTTTAGGCACTCTTCTCTTCCATTCCTCATACGTACAAAACAAAGAGAATTGAATTTAAACTTTGAAATCAAAGAAACACCTAAACATTCCAACAACTCAAACTTGAATTGTATGAACGTTTAGGCCCTCTTATCTTCCTCGTTATTGTAGCACAAGGTCTAAGGTGAGGTTTGGGGGATTATGGAAATGGTAGAGGAGTGGTTTGGAGGGTTGGGAAGTGGTGGAAATAGAAGGGAATGATGCTGGAAATGAAGAGAACCCACGGCAACAAGGTTGCTGTTTTTGTGTTTGTTGTTGTGTTGTGAAATGGAATGAGATGATGAATTGAATGAATGAATGCAAGGGTATTTATAGGAGTAGTGGAGGGAACATATGGCTATGTCATTTGTAGGTGAAGTAGGTGGTTGTTGTAGGTGAAGTAGGTGGATGTTGTAGGTGAAGTAGGTGGATGTTGTAGGTGAAGTAAGTGGATGTTGTAGGTGATTATGAGTGATAAGTGATAAGTGTATGATATGTTAAGTGATAAGTGAATGATTATGATAAGTGATAAATGAATGTATGATATGATAAGTGGTGAATGATATGTGGTGAATGATAAGTGGTAGTGTTTAAGTATTTAAAATAGGGAACAAAGCCCTTCCTTGCATGGCAAGGAAGGGAGACACAAGGAAACACACGACAATGTCCTAAGGTTGCTAGGAATGTTGTTTTTGTGTTCTAAAATGCGTAGGAGTTTTCAATGATGCTCAAACATGAGGTCTTTTTAGGATTTAACTTTCCTACTTCAAGTCTTCAATTTCGTCCAAACTTTGGCTCCATGGATAAGCTATCCAATCCATGCCCAAAAATGCTCCAAATAGCCTCAAAATGCACTTTCTTGCTCCCTAAGCCCTTAGAACCTGAAAACACACAAAAGAAGCATAAAGAACTAAAATAACTAAAGAAACATAACGTAAATGTACGAGAACAAGCCATTTAAGTCGCATGAATATGCTCCTATCAGAGTCTCTGATGCCAAAGTTAGAATTTGAGAGAGAAAGTTGGTGCGAGATTTATACGCACACAAATTAAACCCTCTTTTTGTCGATTTGTAGTATAAGTATAAGTAGGGATCGTTCTGGACCGGGGATTAGGAGGGATTGTTAATCACTTGGAATTGACTCAAAAACGTAAAATAAAGTTTAAAACACTATACTAGACTCAAAGAATTAAAAAATACTTTAAAACATAAACTAAACAGATTCTAAGCACTAAAGAACAAGAAAGTAAAGGGGGGGTTTGATTTGACGAAACTAACTAAATTGCACAAATTGTAATTAAAGGCAAAACGTAAATATGAATGTGATGAAAATATAGATGATGGAATAGCCAAGGGGTTCTTCTCCACACATGTTACACTTGCATACAAGATTGATTCTCAGTTGGTCTTTCGATAAATCATGAAACTCAACACTCCGGGTTAATTAGGTCCGCTTAAATTAACCGTCAAGTTTTCCTTAAGTTAATGAATTGGATGGGTTAGCGCAACGCAATTCACAACATTCTCCAAAAGTCCTTTACGTGAACAGCACAATAAAGATACAATCAAAGATCATTAAGCATCATGAAAACTATAAGTGTTGACGAGGCATTCGTTACTATGATGAGCATGAAACTCGTGCCAAGAAATCATTTAACGCGATTGTTTATAAGCAACCTCCACTACTTGTGAATATAAGTTCATAACGATTAGGTGAAATTCAATTATATTCTAGCGTCATATTCATGCATGAAAATTAAGCGCGCATTCTTAATAAACATACATAAATAAGTTATCAATCAAACGGTTAAACAAATTGAATCAACAACTTATGAAATTCCAACGAAAGTTAATCAATTCATATTGCAAATATAAACATAGTTTCGAATCACCCCCTAGCTAAAGGGGGGTTTATTTCCTCATAACTTTGAAATTAAAGAAACACCTAAACATTCCAACAACTCAAACTTTGAATTGTATGAACGTTTAGGCACTCTTCTCTTCCATTCCTCATACGTACAAAACAAAGAGAATTGAATTTAAACTTTGAAATCAAAGAAACACCTAAACATTCCAACAACTCAAACTTGAATTGTATGAACGTTTAGGCCCTCTTATCTTCCTCGTTATTGTAGCACAAGGTCTAAGGTGAGGTTTGGGGGATTATGGAAATGGTAGAGGAGTGGTTTGGAGGGTTGGGAAGTGGTGGAAATAGAAGGGAATGATGCTGGAAATGAAGAGAACCCACGGCAACAAGGTTGCTGTTTTTGTGTTTGTTGTTGTGTTGTGAATGGAATGAGATATGCATGAATGAATGAATGCTAGGGTATTTATAGGGGTAGTGGAGGGAACATATGGCTGTTTGTTTAAGCATTTGTGTGGAGGAATGATGGAAAATCAGCTAGGACACATGTGAAAACTGGAATTGCACAAGGGGAGCAAAGGGAACCCACGGCATGGATGGATTTGTGCATGTGTTGGCTGATTAAGATTGTGGAAATACAAGGGAATGCACGGGTTAGGTTTGAAGAAAAGGTGTGTGAATGGGGTAATTGAATGATTAAAGTCTTGTAAGGGTGGAAATGCATGTGGAATGGATGTGAAATCTGCCAAAATGCATGTGAAAGGAATGCTGGAAATGCATGTGAATGTAGGCCACGGCAAAAGGTGTTGTTTGTGGAATGATGGCAGGTTGTGTATGTGTTTGGGAAGAGAATAAATGTATGATGGTGGCTGAATGATTAAAGGGAATGAATGGGAGTGACACTACGTTGATTATGCATGTGGAATGTGGCTGAAATGTTGGTGAAATGATGAATGGGAAAGCTGGAATTTCAAAGGGGGAGCCACGGCATTGAGTGTGTTTGAGTGTTGTGGCTGCAATGTTTGTTGGTTAAAGATGCATGTGGATGTATTATACAATGGGAAAGTATGTGATTGAATTAAAGGATGCAAAGTGAATGAATCATGAATGCATGTGGATGAAAGGTGGAAGTGCATGTGTGATGTTGTGGAATGGATTTACACGGCTAAGAATGGCTGTTTTGATTGTGATGATGAATGCATGTTGAATTGGTGATGAATGTGCATGGAATGGAATGATTTGGCTGCAATGGTGTGTAATTGGGCTAGGTTTTAAGTGCATGAAATGGACCCAAATTGCTCATCCTTGCATGGCAAGGAATGGTGTTTGTGTTAAGCCCATGGCAAGGTGTTATGTGATTGGGTTAGGGCCATTGTTTTGTGTCTTCAAGTGCATACAAGGCCTTCAATTTCATCCAACACTTGGGCTCCAAGTATAAGCTATCCATCCTTAGCCCAATAGTGCTCCAAAACACTCCACAATGCATCCTTTCGTCAAACACGTCTTATTATCCTGAAAACACACAAAAGAAGCATAAAGGACTAAAATAACTAAAGAAACACAACGTAAATGCACGAGAACAAGCAAAGTAAGTCGCCTAAATATGCTCCTATCAAATATCCCCACACTTATCTTTTGCTAGTCCTCGAGCAAAACAAAACAACAAAAGAACACGAAACTAGACAAAACGAACAAAACACCACCTACACCTTCCAACAATCGTCTCACGGATTTCCAATGCACATAACAAGTTAAAAATCATTATTCCCACAGATTTTAGCCATCTCTACACTTAAGTACATTTTTAATCATAGTCACCACATACTAGTTCACACTTAAGCATTTAAAACCATGTTTTGAATGTAGTAACATGCTTTAGAGAATTTGCTCAATTCCTTACAAGATATGCACTTATTTTTCACACGGATTTTCTGACTACACACCCTAATCTAGTTATATGTGAGAAGATTGATGTAAGCATAAAAACGAACACTCACATATATGTATCATAAAGAGAGCAATTTCTGGAGTTAATAAGCATGTTTAGGTATGATCTCATGAATGGAATGCTACTACTTAGATGCAAGAACCAGTGACACCATATGCTCATACCAAGTTCAAACTCCACAAATTGAAACACATAACACTCAAGATTGAAGTCACGGGTTGTAATGGGGCTTGGGGTAATTAGCTAAAAATGAAAGGTAAGGATAACAAACGTTCTTTAAGCAATAGTGAGCAAAGTATTGAATTAGGCACTTAGAATTCCCTTTAGAATGCAGAAGTCAACTTTGATCACCCAAGGGGGAATTACACAAAACTTAGGGCCATATTCAACTTTTTTGGACCCTTTCTTCAACCATCAACGCTCGTGAGTTCATTCTTACTTATTTTCACTCTTTTTTTCTTTTTCTTTTCTTCTTCTTTTTCTTTTGAATCTCAAAACATACATATAAACGTAAGAACAAACTTTTACTCCCCCACACTCATTTTCTTGCATAATGTAACTCAAAAGGAATTCATTTAAGTCATGCTCACTATACTTTAAGAACAAGGGTATAGGAAAGTCCTACTCTAGGCTAGGTAAGGGGTGATGTGGTTAGCAAAGAAAATAGGCTAAACGAGGCTCAACGGGGTTAAAACTAATATATACAAAATATGGGAAGTAAGGCTATTTGGCTATGGTGGCAACTACACAACTTCATCTTGATATATGTTATGCAATTCAATGTCATGCTTTGAATGAAACGGATATAAGTTCTAGCATTTAGTTCTATCATGATACAATTGCATTCTAAGTAGCAACCAAGCAAGGAATAATGAGATCATGCAACAACTTTAGAAAACAAAGAATCACAGAAAATAACTCTCCAAAGAAGGTAATGGCTCGAGTCTCACAGGGATGTAGCGTTATTATGAGTTCCTTCCTTCAAGCATGTTACAAAAACGAATTTTTTTCTTTTATGATTGCATGTGAAGTCATACATTATAACCATAACCAAGCATATACCAAGAGTAAATCAAACTTTTCTCTATGTTTATAACTCTTTTTAACAGTCATGCAATTAGAAACCAAATCCTTATCATTGTGTTGGAAGGTGACCTACGACACAAAAACGACTCAAAACACTCTTTTTAGGCTTTTCAAAACATTTTTTTTCAAATTTTTATGTGTTTTTCGGAGTTATAAAACAACACACGAATTTGCATTAACAACATTAGTTACCCCCCCACACTTAAATCAAACATTGTCCTCAATGTTTTAAGCATAGATTCACACAAAACATAAGTAAACACACAAAAAGCACTTAAACATACTAAACATGGCAAAATGTAATTAACAAAGAGAAGAGTTTAGGGACGCAAATCTGGTTATGGAGTGTAAATTCCATCTTCTCTTTGTTGATTGCATTGAGGCTTGATCTTGATGATTCCACAGGCTTACTCTCGAACTGGTTTCTGCCCATCGTTGATTTTCCTTTGTGCTACTTCTTGAACTGGGCAGCAGGATGGTTCTTTTGGTCTCCCCCGAAGGTCTGAGCTTCCCCCTGTTATCTGTTTCTTTGTTCAATCTTTGCAGGAGTGGTCCCTTCTCTGGAAGTGTATCAACCGTTGAAGATGACTACTCGAGAGCAACGCTAGGTAAGCAATCAGGAATAGATTCCAGGCAGTTGGCTCCAGATCGGAAGACTGACTCCAAGTGCCGGCTGATTGCTTCTTTCACTTTGCCATGCGAGTAAGAACAAGGACAAAGAAAAGGACAGGGAAAGAGCATGATATGAGATACTTTTGCTTTAGACCTTGATGATATGAGATACCTTTGCTTTTGAAGAAACGGCGAATGAAGCAGCACATGTATTTGTTGTGGTTGTCTCCACATGCTTCGATCGACCGTTTCCTTCTGCCTCATTTGTACTCCAGGTTTCTGGTATCTTCTTTGGGGGAGAAAAAATTGAGTATTTCAAGAGGCTTTGCTGGGAGTGCGCCCTCAGAGGTGAGAAAGAGTTAGGCATTTTCTTCAGGTTTGCCTTGCCATAAAAGACAAAGGTCGACATATATAGAGATAATATCAAGTGGTGGTACTGTTCTTTTACCCTTGTCGACAAATGTCTCTTCGATATCAGAACGACGCCTCTTCGATTTCTGAGCAGGCGCCCTTTCGATTTCTGAACGACGCACCTTTGCTTTCTGAACGACACGTAGTAGTGCGGATGCGGCTCCTTTTGACAAAGCTGCACGCGTTTTCTGAAAAGCAGAGAAAGCGTCGCCGAACTTTGCGCTTGTCGGCTAAAGATGTGTAGTTGCGATGATGGCCTCCACGTGTTGTCTGAAAAGAGGAACTCTTTTGACAAAGTTGAACGCGTCTTCTGAAAAGCCGAGAAAGCGCTGCCTAAATTACGCCGGAAATTCCGGCTTTTTGAATCGGTGGACGCGTCGCTTTGGCTTTTTTTATTGAGCTATCGATCACCACAACAAACACACTCTGAAGATTTCCCATTCTTGAAAATCGACTCCGGCCCTTTGAAATTTAACTCCATCCCTTCTCTTTGAACACTTTTGAAAAATGGCAAACTCATCGAACCTTAGCTTGGAATTGAGCCTTAGCAGTGATACGGCCGCGCCGCGTCAAGGTAACGTATGGCGCCTTATCTTCTAACGGTCTTCTTACAGGTGAAGACTCCGTGATGCAGGACGCCACAACAGCTACAATAGTAGCTAGGAACCTCCTCACTCCAAAAGATAGTAGGCTGCTGTCAGGACGGTCCGATGAGTTGGCCGTTCAAGAGTCCCTCGCATTTAGTGTTCAGTGTGCGAGTTCTGTGTCCAACATGGGCCAACGCCTGCTTGCCCGCTCCCGTCAGGTGGAATCATTGATGGCAGAGGTGGAAAGTCTCAAGCAGGAGGTCCAGCAGCTGAAGTATGAGAATAGAAGTTTGCACGTGCTTGCAAACAACTATTCGACGGGCATGAAGAGGAAGCTTGATGAGCTGCAAGAGTCTGAAGGTCGGATTCACAATGACCGTCAAAGGCTTGCGTCTTATCTCCAGAGGCATCTTTTTCCTGGGTCATCCAGCGTTTGGCCAAGTATTGAGGCCTGGAATGCTCTAGCTCCGATGCCTTCCGCTCCGATGCCTTCCGCTTCTATGCCTCCTGCTTCTATGCCTTCTGCTCCTATGCCTTCCGCTTCTATTCCTTCTGCTTCGATGCCTCGTAGTGGGGCTTCACGTAAACATACTCTGTGAAGGCTCCATCTTTCTCCATGTTTAGTATCTTTTTTTTATTTTTTTATTTTTTTTATTTTTTTTTATTAACATAAATAAAATCAAACGGCATGGAATTGGTCCTTGAATGGAAGGTGATACTTGAAGTGAACCGGCATTGGTTTGAATTCTAGTGTAGGTGCCTGATTCAAAAAAAATAGCAAGTTAGTATAAAATCTAATGGAATTTGGAAAAAAAAACTTACTTGTTTTGTCCGACAAGAACTCAATTACAAACACTACTCCTTTGAAAGTTTCAGGGATATTGGACTTGGCCAGATTGCAAGTGATGGTTATGACTTGTCCAATGTCATCAAATTTAACTTCTTTGGATTTTGTGGTTTCAAGAACGTCCTCTTTGATGAATTCATGACATTCCCTACTTGTCACCTTTGGAAGGGTTTCCAAGATGTCTTTTTCACCTTCTTCTTCCTTGGAAGTCATGAATCTGCAAGGAATAGGGATACTTGTTGGAACGGGGTTAAAAATAATGAAATTTGGAACAACCATACCTGTATTAGATGGCATAGGAGCAATAGGAGCCTCCGGTAAAGGTGTTTCCACCCTTTCCGTGGGTTGGGTGTATTCCTCTTCCTTGTGATTTGATTTTGATGGTTGAGGGTCCGTTCCAACCTCCTTGTCACTTCTCAACATGAAAGCATTGGTGGTTTCAAATTCTCCCTTCTGATTTGCAATGGTTGAACTAGGGAGTTCGCCTTGGTCGCAAAATTGTCCTTCGAACTCCGCTATCTGCCCAATTTGCTTTTCCAGAGTAGTAAGTAATTGAAAAATCATATCATTATCATTTGAATTACTTACATTACTTTGGGCAGGTTGTGGTGGCTGCATAGGCGTTGAATAGAACTCCTCATACGGCTGCCAATATCCTTCTTGTTGAGCCTCATTGTCTTGATTTTGTGAGCCCTGCACCAAACAAATTAATTCATTAAGCTTTTGATTATAATCTATTGACGAACTTAAATTTGGTTGGGCATATTGAATATGAGGTTGTGGTGGCTGCCAATATCCTTCTTGTTGAACATGTTGAGGTTCCCACCACATAGAGTTTGAATGATCACTCCAATCCGAATTGTAAGTATTGGAAAACACGTTATTTCTTGATTGAAGATCAAATATATCAACACTTTGCATTTGAGACCTTTCCATGAGCTGTGACAAAAGAGAAGCATTATCCAGTGCCATGTTGTTCTTCTCTAGTATTTGAATTCAACAAACAAAACACAAATCATAAAAACTAAAACTAAAATACATAACAGAAACAAACAATCCAAGAGATTAGCAAATTTGCTAATCCCCGGCAACGGCGCCAAAATTTGATGCGAGATTTATACGCACACAAATTAAACCCTCTTTTTGTCGATTTGTAGTATAAGTATAAATAGGGATCGTTCTGGACCGGGGATTAGGAGGGATTGTTAATCACTTGGAATTGACTCAAAACCGTAAAATAAAGTTTAAAACACTATACTAGACTCAAAGAATTAAAAAATACTTTAAAACATAAACTAAACAGATTCTAAGCACTAAAGAACAAGAAAGTAAAGGGGGGGTTTGATTTGACGAAACTAACTAAATTGCACAAATTGTAATTAAAGGCAAAACGTAAATATGAATGTGATGAAAATATAGATGATGGAATAGCCAAGGGGTTCTTCTCCACACATGTTACACTTGCATACAAGATTGATTCTCAGTTGGTCTTTCGATAAATCATGAAACTCAACACTCCGGGTTAATTAGGTCCGCTTAAATTAACCGTCAAGTTTTCCTTAAGTTAATGAATTGGATGGGTTAGCGCAACGCAATTCACAACATTCTCCAAAAGTCCTTTACGTGAACAGCACAATAAAGATACAATCAAAGATCATTAAGCATCATGAAAACTATAAGTGTTGACGAGGCATTCGTTACTATGATGAGCATGAAACTCGTGCCAAGAAATCATTTAACGCGATTGTTTATAAGCAACCTCCACTACTTGTGAATATAAGTTCATAACGATTAGGTGAAATTCACTTATATTCTAGCGTCATATTCATGCAAGAAAATTAAGCGCGCATTCTTAATAAACATACATAAATAAGTTATCAATCAAACGGTTAAACAAATTGAATCAACAACTTATGAAATTCCAACGAAAGTTAATCAATTCATATTGCAAATATAAACATAGTTTCGAATCACCCCCTAGCTAAAGGGGGGTTTATTTCCTCATAACTTTGAAATTAAAGAAACACCTAAACATTCCAACAACTCAAACTTTGAATTGTATGAACGTTTAGGCACTCTTCTCTTCCATTCCTCATACGTACAAAACAAAGAAAATTGAATTTAAACTTTGAAATCAAAGAAACACCTAAACATTCCAACAACTCAAACTTGAATTGTATGAACGTTTAGGCCCTCTTATCTTCCTCGTTATTGTAGCACAAGGTCTAAGGTGAGGTTTGGGGGATTATGGAAATGGTAGAGGAGTGGTTTGGAGGGTTGGGAAGTGGTGGAAATAGAAGGGAATGATGCTGGAAATGAAGAGAACCCACGGCAACAAGGTTGCTGTTTTTGTGTTTGTTGTTGTGTTGTGAATGGAATGAGATATGCATGAATGAATGAATGCTAGGGTATTTATAGGGGTAGTGGAGGGAACATATGGCTGTTTGTTTAAGCATTTGTGTGGAGGAATGATGGAAAAACAGCTAGGACACATGTGAAAACTGGAATTGCACAAGGGGAGCAAAGGGAACCCACGGCATGGATGGATTTGTGCATGTGTTGGCTGATTAAGATTGTGGAAATACAAGGGAATGCACGGGTTAGGTTTGAAGAAAAGGTGTGTGAATGGGGTAATTGAATGATTAAAGTCTTGTAAGGGTGGAAATGCATGTGGAATGGATGTGAAATCTGCCAAAATGCATGTGAAAGGAATGCTGGAAATGCATGTGAATGTAGGCCACGGCAAAGGGTGTTGTTTGTGGAATGATGGCAGGTTGTGTATATGTTTGGGAAGAGAATAAATGTATGATGGTGGCTGAATGATTAAAGGGAATGAATGGGAGTGACACTACGTTGATTATGCATGTGGAATGTGGCTGAAATGTTGGTGAAATGATGAATGGGAAAGCTGGAATTTCAAAGGGGGAGCCACGGCATTGAGTGTGTTTGAGTGTTGTGGCTGCAATGTTTGTTGGTTAAAGATGCATGTGGATGTATTATACAATGGGAAAGTATGTGATTGAATTAAAGGATGCAAAGTGAATGAATCATGAATGCATGTGGATGAAAGGTGGAAGTGCATGTGTGATGTTGTGGAATGGATTTACACGGCTAAGAATGGCTGTTTTGATTGTGATGATGAATGCATGTTGAATTGGTGATGAATGTGCATGGAATGGAATGATTGGCTGCAATGGTGTGTAATTGGGCTAGGTTTTAAGTGCATGAAATGGACCCAAATTGCTCATCCTTGCATGGCAAGGAATGGTGTTTGTGTTAAGCCCATGGCAAGGTGTTATGTGATTGGGTTAGGGCCATTGTTTTGTGTCTTCAAGTGCATACAAGGCCTTCAATTTCATCCAACACTTGGGCTCCAAGTATAAGTTATCCATCCTTAGCCCAATAGTGCTCCAAAACACTCCACAATGCATCCTTTCGTCAAACACGTCTTATTATCCTGAAAACACACAAAAGAAGCATAAAGGACTAAAATAACTAAAGAAACACAACGTAAATGCAGGAGAACAAGCAAAGTAAGTCGCCTAAATATGCTCCTATCAAAAGTGTTCAGAGAATTTGAGGAGGAGAATGAACTTCGGTTTTTGGAGAAATGAGGGGCTATATATAGAGGTGTGGCCGGCCCTATTTGGAGAAATATGGACCAGAAACTTATGGTAGAAATTTGGCCCTAATTGCAAGATATTTATGCTAAATAATATCTTGCAATCAATTTGGTAATTAATCAATTAATTCGGCAATTATTCCCAATTTGAAAAGAATAATTGGGAGTTATCTTGTGGGTGAAGATTTGATGAGGAGTGATGAGAGGGTTTTAAAAGAATACCATTTTGATCACCTTTGACCTCGACTGAGCCATTATTGTCTGTTGCATGTGCATCGGAATCTCGATGTGCCTCAGGGGTAATTTTATTTTTTTCACCCAAAAGTCCACATGTCGCCTCCATAATTTTCTTGGTTATTTTTGGCTCCACAACTGTGGTGCTCCCCCTTGAGTGTGTAAATACTTAAGTAAATGATGCATTAGGTATTCAGCGATGAAGTAAGTACAGTTAATGAAGTCATCGGCACAATAAGTGAATGCGAGTCTCAAATCAATGGAAGAAGGCATAAAAAGGTAAAACTCACAAAACCTTGCTATGGTAATGCCCAAGGTGGGCTAAAAACCCATCGACTAAGGATAAATGTGAGAAGTTGCATTAAGTCAAAGCTATACGTCATATGAACGCAAGTAACAAGCTCACAAGGGTATGACCAGCCCACGATGGGTGCCTCATTAAAACCTAGTTAGGTAGCAAAAACCCAGTAAAAAAATGCTCCTAATCGTAGGGAAAATTGTACATTAAGATCAAAAGTATACCCTATGCTCAAACCTGAATGTTTTCAATCAGACTACCTTAACTGGCTTAGTCAAGGCATTTCCGTGCATTGGAGGTCCATTGGAACAAAATTCCTCTTGGGGATTACTTAGTCTAGATGCCCCATTTGGACCTGGTAACCTAAGATGTTGCAGAACATAGTTGACTTAGTATGTTGGTATGAGATAAGAGTAGTCATACTTGGGGTCGAAGTTCAGAGCCACCATCGGATGATTTTCGGATCGTCATTTCGATTATTACCTTGAATGGCGTAGAGCCTAGGTCTGAATGTTAAAACCCATAACATTGCTAGTTGTATAAACTTTCCAGAGGTCGAATGTTGCATTGAACTTCCAAGTCAAGGCGCTATGTGCCTATGGCCGTAGCCCGCCAATCGTAATAGCGCTTATTACGATTTGAATATCCTAAGTTACTTTGAATTTTAGACTTGCATTGATGTGAGGTTTTAAAAGTTTATGCTTTGTTTGGAACGAGTAAGGTATTCCTTGAATCACCAAAAAGAAAAGAAAGAATAGACATTGGAATCAAGATATATAAAGGAAGGTCCTTAGACTTTTGTCTTTAGATTGAGGGGTCATTCTGAACATGCCTTCATGATGCTTTCGAACATTATGGTATATTGAACAAGCGTTTGTAAATATGTTAGCTAAACCCACGGAACAATCAATGGACCTAGCTAGCAGCTCCGTGTACCATCTCAAAGATGGCTCCTCGAAGATGGATGGGAACATTTTGCAGATCCAAGCATCGTTGTTGCTGTACAGGGCCATGAAGTTCTGGTAGTGCATAACATGGTAATCTAGGTCGGAATCACTATGGAATGATTTGAACCTTGGTTGGAAAACTTCTCTGGTGGGGGAGGGGGGGAGTGATTTCGATCGCTATCAAAAGTGAACTTCTGAACCGCATCGTTGGCCTGCTGGGGATGCAAGGATGGTTGTTCCTGACTAAACTTATGGGATCATTTCTATCCAAGGGATGTCGCTTTTCTTGGTTTTAAGGAAAGTCAGGTTCGTCAAATCTCAAGTAATGTGGTTCAACTATTGGTGTTCCCGTTGTATTTCGAAGAGGAGAATTATGTGGTTCCTGTAGTCTATCTCTGAAGGCTATATTGGTGACTTATCCGTCGTGTAAGGGATTTTTTTCTTGGACTAGTAAAATTTATGGAGGTTGGGATGATAAGTGATATTATGGGTTCTCCTTCGGGAATTATAGTGCTTATTATGTTTCCAAAACTAAAAATAGGAATCTCGATGTCCACAAGGTTTGAGTGTCTTTTTGCTCGAGCGGATGTTTGGTTCTTTTACAACTTTTCGATAAAGGTGTTGATCTTCATCAAGGTTTTCCAGAGTTTATGGAAGGAGGTGGCATGTTGACCAGGTCCTTATTGTTCTTTAGCATAACAGTCAGTCTTGGCGAGTTGTTGCTTGACACTTAGGCGGTGGTGACCTAAGAACAACGAACGCATTAGAGGGTAGGTTATCCCTACCGATGGGGTTAATGTTGGCGTTAATCGAGCTTTCTTCGGCAAACATGTTAGTTGATTGAGTGATCAGGTCGAGAGGAATAAGAATTTGCTTTCATTGAAAGCACCAATTGTTGGAACCAAATTAGTGCATCGCGGTGTGTGGAGGAAGTGCTCGAACTTGACTACCTGCAAAACAATAAACAACTGTAAACAAGCTTAGGACTGGGGGGGGGGAGGGGGGCATGTCGGCCAAAGGCTTTTCGACGGTCCAATTAGTGAACAGTTTTAGACTTAAGCAGTGGGCTAGAGAATTCAACTGTTTAGATTGCGTTACCCGAGATGAGACAGTTGTATTTATACTGTGGGAGAGGTACATTTTGCAAGATAAAATTCTTGTTCTAATTCTGGAAAAGCCTAGACAACATCTAGAAGTAGATATTTCATCCTCTTAGGAGTTATAATTACTTGTGGCACACACCAATTCCTAGATTATAGGAACTCCAAGACTTAAAGGATTTGATTATGTCCATATCTTGATCAAATTGTTTGTCTTACGGAACAAGTATGGTCATCCAGCGAAGTTGCCAGGACTATGCCTATAGCCCCGAAATAGGATGATGATGGCACTGCTACCCTGTCTAATCTAGCTCCGCCCAAAGTTAGTGAGTCCATGACTGGATTTCTGAGGTAATAGTATTCAAATCAGCCTTACTTCAACCTTAGAAAATCATTGTCCCATAAGATGCAAGGGTACTTAAGGGTTCCTAATGTCACTTTAAAATTCTTTTAACAAGACAAATATGAACCTAAAAAATCCACCCATGGATTTAGCCAAATTTCCCCAAAACAAAAAACACCAAATTTTAGCTGCAAAACTCATGCTCATTTAAACTACATGTACAACTTTTGAGATGTCAAATTTTCAAGCAAAATTAACATTAAAAGAAGTAAGAACAAAGCTTGTAACCATTACAACATTCAAATCATATGCTATGAACAAAAAATCCAAAAGGGTTCATCAATTACTGGACCTAGGCTCTTGATACCACTTGAAGGAAAATATTGATAAACTATGTTCATTAAGCAACATAACACATGCATTTAACAACTAAATTGTGGAAGCATGCTAGTATACACCTTAAAACAAAAAATTAAACCATGAAACTCAAAGCTTAGTAGTGGTGATGAACCAAGACTCAACTCTAAAGAATAAAGAGAGTTTAAGGTTCTTATACATTTGAAGCACCTCTTTGCTTAACAAAGGTTAATCACCCGTGAGAGGGCCTTCAACCTTTTGCATCCTTACTTCTTGGATCCATGAATTGATAGAAGAATTTTCTTCTTGGCTCCTTGTCTTCTTAGGTTAAATGGAAGAATAGATTTTCCAAAAGCCACCAAAGTTGGAGGCCTCTAATTTTCGACACCAAAGATGATGGAAAGAAGAAGATGAGTGATATGGGAGGAAAGAAATGCGAGCTTTCTTCTCCGATATGGCCAGCCTCTCTAAAGAGAAAAAAAGCTTGCGTTCTCTCATCTTTCCTCAAATAAACCCTAAAGAGGTTAAGGTTATAAAGTTATCTTGATACAGTTTTTGGTAAACTTGTAATAAGTCCATCATCCCAATCTCTCTAATGTGGACGGTTTGGAGATCATTTTGGGCTAATTCCCATTTAATTTTAGTTGTCATACAACTCAAACTAAATGAGCCTTGTGGACCAAAACCCATTTGGGACCCAAAATCCAAAACTAACTTAAAGGCCAATACAAGCCTTTAGAATTCGTATGATTAATTAACAAAATAATTAATCCTTGCCATATACAATTAAAATATTTAATTCTTTTTACTCAACTTCATTATATCTTTCAATCATTACCTTACACAGTGTGCAATCTATTAGGTGTTTTTTAGCGAGGCAATGGGCGATTAAAACTCTTACTAATTGATTGTGAATTGAAGATTACTTTCAAAATTTCCTTTTAGTGATTACTCATCTTAATGGCTTCCACAAACCATGAATGGCACCTAGTAGTATGTCATTACTACCCAAGCTAATCAGAAGAGGTCGGAGAACCTATTCAGTTTGGGATTACTATGCAATACGGTCTTTCTCTAATTTAATACTCTTGATCACGTTGTTTGGTTGATAGTTTATTCATGTCTACTATCCAACGTACACTAGTACAAAAGACACTTTGCGCGACGCAGGTCCTTTGTCGCGCAAAGTCAAAAAACCGTTGCGCAAACATTAGCGCAACGAACCTTCATTGCGCCAAGGCAGTGACAGAAGGGTTTGCGCGACGAAGAAGTAACCTACATTGTGCAAAGTGGCTTTGCACGACGCATGTCCTACATCGTGCAAAGCGGCTTTGTGCAATGTCGTCATATATTTTATTATAAAATATATGAAAATGTACATACAAGATGTCCAAACAAAAAAGAAAAAACTACAAGTAGTCTTTTAGGTTTGATACATCAGGCTACTGGGTATCGGTAGGGCGAGGTGGCTTTGAGGTCGAAGGTGGAGCAAGATGAAGTGCTGGTAGCGAGATTTGGAGGCCGGACATCTGTATGGCTCGTACAAGGTCTTTCACCGTCCCAGTATAGGTCCTCATCTGCTCACCCTGGGCCCTCATCTGCTTGTCCTAGGCCCTCATCTGCTGTGTTCGATTTGGAAGAAGAGGCACCCGTCTCACGAACTCGCGCTTTCCCCATACATCAAATAACCTTGCCATGACGACGACCGAAGTTCTGATCTATAACATCAGTCATGATCTAAAAACCTACATCATCGGGTACCGTTACGTCCTCGATCGGGGTCTTTGGGGGAAGCTGGGATGTTGCTTTTTGGAGAACAACAATGCTCTTTTCCACCATAGCAGCCTGTAATAATAAATAAAAAAAATATATAATGTTTAATAACAAAATATAAATTATATTTGAAAGATTCATACATATAAAAATAATAATAATTGCATATACTTACATGAAGCTGTTTATTGGTCTCATTACCAGGTTGAACATAAACATCCTTGAACATGTCGATCTCTGGGAACTTAGAACCTTCCTGAAGAAAAAAAAAACATTAAGAAAATTTTATTAATCAATAATAATAAATAAATTGTATAAAATTTCAAAGTTAATATACTTTTACCTGACGTCATGCCTCAAGCTTATATGTAAAGGGCATCGAACCGGAATGGTGGAGAAGTTTCTTTATACGAAAAAGGCAGGAACTTCTGCGTTGTGCAAAGCTATTTTGCATGACGCCAGCCTTCGTCGTGCAAAGTGCCGTCTCGCAAAGGTCGTTTGCGTGACGAAATTTGCTCTGTCGCGCAAGGTTCCGTCGCGCAAACATGTTTTTCTACTAGTGGTGATTTTCTTACTTATATAACCTTGAATGTGATTTGGAACGACTTCCTAAATCTTGTTCACACTTTTGCTAGAGATTCTTAATCATATCATATAGTATTCTCCCCCAACAGTTTGAAAGTAAGAGATCCCTTGTTACACATTCACATGCCCATATGATTAAGTAGCTTAGCCCCAACTATGTAGTGGACACTCTTAAATGGAATGCTTTTAACACAGTAATATACTAAGGATCTTACCACAAGACAACTATGATCTCTCATGTCAAAGGTCTACGTTGCATTATCCCAAATATAAGTTCTCATGTGACATAAGTATGAGAACTCTTTGTTGATTGCGTTTAGTGGACTCACTTCTATTGAGCACCTACTTGTCTTGGCGTCATTCACACAAATGACTCACACCAATGACTCGAGACCATCACTCTACTAGAAGAGAAGACATAGCATGTACTGATCTATCTGGACCATCAATGCCCAATTGGCAATCCTATGATTATGAACATTTAAGATATGTGTATGAAAGAGAAAGGTCTCATGAATCTAACTCCTTTAGATCCCATTCACCAAACTACATATTACTTGGACTTATCGTTTAAGCGTATAACATTTAATGAGACAGCTTTAAACAATAATCTTTGCCCTTACATTAAACTAGTTTAGTTTAACATGTAAAATGTTTGTAAAGTATCATCTTATGATTGGGTTTAGAGCACAATTCTAATAAACTACCAATGCACGAAATAATCATACCAACTTGACGATCATGAAAACTAGATGAAATTTCATATTGCACTCAAAGCAAATGGTTGCCGAAATCACCAGAAAAGAGAGAAAACCTGCCAGAAAACCCGTGGACTTTGCAGCTTCGATATGTAAAACACGATCAGAAATTGGAAAATATATCACCGCCAAGACGTTATGCTAGTCAAGAGCTTTCCATAGACACCAATATCACCTTAAACGAAGATCAGATGAGGGAGAAACAGTTAGGTCAAATTTGGTAGCTTTGACAAAAATCCAGAGACAACTGGACATTTATAGGGCTTTAGGATAAATTATCACATTGCCCCTCAACTTAAGACTTTTATAACTTCTTCATTCCATTTTGAAATAGAGCTTAGTTTGTGCCTACGCGCTCATGGAATCGAGCTTTATCTAACCAACTTAAGAGTTGACCTAAAAGGTTGAGTAATTAGACATGACTAAAATACTCCTAAATTCATTTTCTCTAAATTGGAGAATTTAACAAACTAACTTCAACTAAATCTCCAAAATACTTCAAAAATTCAATAATTCATTAAAATATAGGAAGGAGTATCACATCTACACCTTTTTGGTGAACTTAGAATTCCAAAAAGTTGCCCAATCTAACCCCAAAAGCACACTTCGTTGGGCTGATCTTTAGTTTATGCAACATTATCCTTTGCAAACCCTTCTTAAGATCGGTCAAGTGCTCTCCTTTAGTTGGACGAATTAGCAACTATATCATCAATACATACCTACAAATTATGCTTGACATTGTCATGAAAAATTGCATTCATTACCCTTTGTAAGTTGCACCTGCATTCTTCAATCCAATGGGCATTACAATATATCCATAATCTCCCATATGGCATAGACACCTAAACGTAGTTTTGTGTATGTCTTCCTTAGCCATTTTAATCTAGTTGTACCTAGCATTCCCACCCATGAAGGAAGAAAAATTTTGTTTTTCCACTTGATCAACATACATGTTTGCCATTGGCATATGATATTTATCCTTTTAGGTTCTTCATTATTGTTTCTGTAGTCAACACAACATCACACTGCTTGTGTAAATACCTTCAGAACTTGTACAATGTTGCCTAACCACTCCATATACTTTGCAGGTCTTATGAATCCTACCTTCAATAAATTCTTTATTTCCTCCTTGACTTTTTCTTCAATCTCCTTAGACATCCTACTTTGAGCTTGCGTCACAAGCTTATATCTTTCCTTCATAGGCATTTTGTGCTCTACCAAAGTTGGATCCAATCCTTATCTCAGTATAAAGCCATGCAAAGTAGTTTTTGAATTCTTATAAGAGGCCAATCATTTTTGTGCGATCCGTTTCCTTTAATAGGCCATTGATCTGTATTGTCCTTAGGTCATCCTCACTCTCTAAATTTATGGTTTCTAAATGATCATGTATTTTAGGTGGATCCTTATTAGACTCTGCAAGAAAAAACTTCATCATTTATTGGCCCTTAAGAACATCTATGGGCCAATCCAATTCAAAAGTAAACATGTTCATTTGGATGGCTGCATCTAGCTCTTTTTCTGTAATTTCTCTCTCCTATTCACTATTGGATCCAAAGGTTGCTACTTCCAATTCTGCAATTTCTCTGATTGAATCTTGATTCACCTACATTCTTTCTTTCTCATACTCTAACAATCTCCTTATAAAAAACTTGACCACTTTCACTTGGTCCTTTTGCTTCTGGTTAATGTCACTTATTGACATTGATTGTTGAGGATGAGAAATGGTATATCCCACTTCTCTTAAGTTAGAGACAGACCATATTGTAAGAGCTTCTAGGTCGTTACCTTGATAGGGCGGCCGTTTCGGTTAGCTCCTAAACATTAATATTAGGATCGTAGATGTTAGCTTCAGCAACACTAGCCGAGGGAAGGAAGTGTCGTGACTTGGCTTTCACCATCTCCCAAAACCCTCCTTAAATAATGGTTAGCTCATGGTTGATAGATATTTGTTAGTGTAGAGTGGATGGAATGCATAAGCTCTGATGTATCCAATCTCTACCCAAAAGTGCACTACAAGTGGAAGTAATGTTCGTTACAAAGAATGCCAATATGATGCTCTTCGACTCCAGATCCATTTTGAAGGACAACATCCCATAAGTTTTGGTGATTGCACTAGAAAAGCTTGATATTATGAGATATATGAAATGAGATCATTCATAGTTCGGCATAACCTCTTCACTGGCTTAAGGGACAACACATTCACAATTGCTCCTCCATTAATCAACATCATCTTGAATGTGACTTATTCCAAGTGTAGAGATACATAAATGGGTTTGAGATGAGACATAGTCATGTTTGCCATATCAAACACCATTTTTGTCAATATATATCCTTTTGTTCTTATAGGTAAGCTTCTCGAGCATGCATGCCTCTTCCATCACTTCATCTTTTAGGTATGTGATGGATATCAGAGCCATTGTAGACTCTTCTGTTGTGAAATCTCCTTCCACCATTGATGGTTGGTTAAAATCTGCACAAAATAAAGAAGACAATACATATGTCATATTGACTTAGAAATCATGTACCTCCATGTTCTCTTTATAATCTTTCTCACATTCAGGTTCCAGATGATGTGATATCTAATAGCACACAAATTAAAGCCTCTTATTGACAATTGTAGTAAAGATGTAAGTAAGGATCGTTCTAGGCCGAGGATTAGGAGGGATTGCTAATCTACTTAAAACTGACTCAAAAACATAAAACTAGGCTTAAAAACACTTAACTAGACTCAAGGAACTCAAAACAAAATAAAGAGACTCAAAACAGCACAAAATAGTCAAATAGACTCAAACTAGACACTAAACGGTGATTTGGACGAAAATTACTTTTAACTTGACTCAAAACACTTAAAAACACAAGTTTGGATTGATTTTAACTAATTTGACACAACAAAGTAAAAGGGGATTGGGTTTTTGACGAATTTAAAGTAAAGACAAGTAGATTAAAGACTCTTAAACAACTTGGATGAAATTGGTGAAATATGGGTGAATGGCTAGCTAGAGGGTTTATCTCCACACATGACACATATGCATACAAATCGATTTCCAGTTATTATTCCTATAAACCATGAATGACAATGCCCCAAGTTAACCGTGAACTACACAAATTAACTCTCAGATTTTCCAAATTTCATTGAATTGGATGGATAATGCATCAGAAACCAAATTATTCTTCAATAGTTCCCTACATGAACAACATAATAGAGATACAATTAAATATCATTAAGCTTTCTGAAAATCATAAGCATTGACATGCCATTCGTAACTATGAATTGCATGATACTCATGCCATGGATTTACTTAACACGATTGTGACTAGCAACCTCCACTACATATAAATATAAGTTCATAACGATTAGGTGAAATTCCCTTATATTCTAGCATCAAATTCATGCATGCAAACTAAGTATGCATCCTTAATCAACATACAAGAATAAGTTATCAATCAAATAGATAAGTAAATCACATTCATGTTTTACAAAACAATAACTGGAGGAAATCAATTCATATCACATATATATTCATGGCTTTGAATCGACCTCTAGCTAAAACGAGTTTAGCTCCTCATGTTTGCACTTAAACAAAGATAAATTAAATTAAACATTGAAAACAAAGGATAAAATACACCTAAGAACGTTCCAGCAATCCAAGCTTGAATGGCAGGGCACGACTCCAAGAGTCTCCTCTCCTTTCTCCTTGGAAGGCTATGGCACAAGGGTGATTTCTGTTATTGATGGATGTGTGGTGTGAATTGTGGTGAGAGATGAGTGATGAATGATAAGTGCGGCACTATGTATTTTATAGGGAGAAAGGAAGACACGGCAAGGTTGAGAAAGAGAGGAATTAGGACTCCAAATTAACCAAGAACAAGGATACTTTCAATCAGATTCCAAGGAAGACAAGGAATGGTCCTTGCAGCAAATTCTAGAACTTCTAGAAGGGGTGGTGCGACATAGATTTAGGGATAAGGCTTTGGCTTCTAGAAACCTGATATTTAGGTATCCTAATGTCATTCAGATGTCCTCCTTGTAGCTGGAATTAAGGTAGCAAAAGATTAGGATAGGATAAGATAAGATAAGGTTGGATAAAGTTTGGATAAGATAAGGTAATTTGGATAATGTTTCCTTCTTATTAGCTAATTCCTTATCTTCCAAGTCTTTGATTTAGTTCTTCCAGATGTTAAGCACATTCCTAGCCTTTCTTGAACTTCAAATTCGTCCATCCACCTTGCTCCATATGCAAGCTATCCATTCCAAGCCCAAAATTGCTCTAAAATGCTCCAAATTGCACTTTCTTGCCACTTTTACCATTTAAACCTGAAAACACACGAAAATAGTCTAAAACACTCTAATAATAGAAATTAGCTATGTAAATGCAAGAAAACAAGCTAAGTAAGTCGCATAAATATGCTTCTATCACCAGACCATAATCAACTAGCTGTTCTAGATTCTTTGGCTCCCTTATTCTTAATTCTCTTTGAGCTATCACTTTGCTCGGTGGGACTATACCAAAATGGATTGGAACCGGTTTCCATTCTGGGGTAGGAGCCTTGGCAGCCACTTTCTGCACTATTCTCAAGATCTTGTATTTCCTAGGATAGAGCACTGAAGGTGTATGACAATATGGTTGTCGGCTTTTCCAGCTTTTCTTCTGGCTTTCTAACTAGAAGGTAATGATGCAGCATGAGTTGTAAGTGAATTTTCATAGGCTTTGTGCTGCCGTACACATCTTGTCATTGAAGCCCCCATCCCACGTATGCATTAAACTTTTTGGCAATCTTGGTTGATGTGATGCTACTTTCTTCTCTGGGAGAAATACATCCACATACTTTATTGGCCTATTTCCATTTGAGCTGCTCTTACTAGTTGATGAGGGAAATCTATCTCCACCTTTTCTCTTGCACTTACATCCTTCCAGAGCCATGAATGATTTAGTTTCTAAGTTGGTTAGTAATTGCACAATACTTCAGACAAGTTCCTTTGTTTTTGTCCCTCACTCTCTTTTCTCTCTCGGGTTATAAGGTCCATAATTCTTGATTGGGGACTTCATGGAATTTTCCAGGAATCTCTCTCAATTTCTTACTAGCTCTGGTCAATCATGGCTCCAGGAGCTGGGATTTCTAATTCCATTCGCACTGGCAACAATTGAACATCATTGCTCCCTAGATTATTGTAGCTTTAGGCCTTTCGGGCAACTTTTATTTTTATTTTTTATTTACTACAATTAACTTAATAGGCAAATGATTAATCTTTGGCCTGCAAGACATCTAATTTTAATAATTATAAACCAAATTCCAACACCCCTTCCCCCTGGGAACAACAGTTTTATTACGAGTTCTTGGTCTCATAGATGCAACCAATGCCGAAGAATTCGAAATAGACGAAGAGAGCCTATGCGAATGTGACTGTACACAAACTTTTTTTAACCTATAACTCAGAATCAACGGATGGAAAGGGATTCTGATGTAGGATAAAGCTACAGAGAGTCTCAAACTTATCTTGAAAAGGCATTAGAAACTGAACAAGAGTTGTTCCTCTCTATATTTACAATAGAGCTTCATAGTACCAAGTCTTTTAGGTTCAGGCAAGTTGGACCCAAAGATTGGTCATTTCATTGTAAAAAAACTTGAATACTCTTATGACCCTACTCGATTGCACAAATCTTCATTTCTACTTGATAACTCTTAGCAAAATTGACTTTGGTATACAACTTTGCTAAGTGATCCCAAACTTCCTTAGAGATTGAAAACTTGGCAAGTGATAGGAGCATATTTAGGCGACTTACTTAGCTTGTTTTCGTGCATTTATATTGTTAATTCATAGTTGTTTTAGTAGTTTAAGCCATTTTCGTGTGTTTTTAGGTTCATATGGCTAAGGAAGCAAAAAGATGCATTTTGGAGCATTTTGGAGCAAAATTGGACTTGGAATGGATAGCTTATGTTTGGAGCAAAAGGAATGGACGAAATTGAAGGATTCCTAATCCATTGCAGCCACATGCACATTCAATCATTCACACCAAAACCTTGCACATGCTTTCCCATTTCATTATTCATTCACTTTGCAGCCACCATTCACTCTTTAATCCACATGCATTCATCATCATTCACCCTAGCTTTAATTCACATGCAAACACATTCATTTTCAGCACCAAACACCATCATTGCCGTGCATCCCATTCCATCTCCCACTCTTTAATCCATTGCAGCCACATGCACTCCCTTTAATTAATTCAACCTAGCTGTCAAAGCACATGCACATTCACCCTTCATTCCAACCATTCCACATGCATTTCCAACCCACATGCACCCTTTAATCATTCAACCATGCAACCACACATTCACCCACATGCATTCCCCCTTTAATCCACATGCTCTCCCATTTCAGATTGCATTCCCACTCACCACAAATCAGCCACATGCAGTTTGCCTTTCATCATTGCACCACAAATCAGCCACATGCATTCACTCTTCATAAATCAGCCACATGCATTCATCATCATAACCTAGCTGTCATATTCCCTCTTTTAATCATTCATCCACCTATAAATAAGCATCCATTGCAGCCACAAAGGGGGATTCATTCATTCAGAAATTCATTCACTCTTCCATATTCCAGAAATTCGTCAAAACCTCTCCACACCCTTGCAGCAGCCACCAAAACACTTTTCTCCTCCATTGTAGCCACTCCAACCACTCCCCATCCATTCATACACAAAACCTATCATTCTACATCATCCATAATCCCCAAAACTCACCTTAGACCTTGTGCAGCAACAAAGAGGAAGAGAAGAGGGCCTAAACGTTCATACAATTCAAGTTTGAGTTGTTGGAATGTTTAGGTGTTTCTTTTCCTTTGAATTCAATGTTTAATTTCAATTCTCTTTGTTTTGTACGTATGAGGAACTAAACCCCCCTTGGCTAGGGGGGATTCGAAATATATGTTTATGCTTGCATTTTGATTTGATTACTTCTAATTGCGTTTCATAAGTTGTGGATTCAATTCGTTTAATTGTTTGATTGATAACTTATTTATGTATGTTTATTGAGAGTGCACACTTAATTTTCATGCATGAATATGACGCTAGAATATAAGTGAGTTTCACCTAATAGTTACGAACTTATATTCACAAGTAGTGGAGGTTGCTTATAAACAATCGCGTTAAACGAATTCTTGGCATAAGTTTCATGCGTATTCCATAGTAACGAATGCCTCGTCAACACTTATAATTTTCATAGAGCGTAATGATTCTTGCTTGTATCTCTATTATGCAATCATGTAGGGGACTTGTGGGGAATGTTTTGGGTTGTCGTATGCAATCATCCAACTCAATAACGTTAGGAAGATTTGAAAGTTAATTTAAGCGGATCTAATTAACTTGGAGCATTGAGAATTCATGGTTTGTTGAAATGCAATTGGAAATCGTTTTATTATGCAAGTATAACATGTATGGAGATGAACCCCTTAGCTAGCCTTCATTCCATTCAAATTCTATCACACATTCACATTTACATTTTGCTTTAATTTACAATCTGTTCATTTAATTTAATTTCTTATAAACCTCAATCCCCCTTTACTTTATTGTCCGATTTAGTTAGAAAGTGTCTTAGTTTATGTTTCTAAGTGTTTTGATTCAATTTATTACACAAATTCGTCCAAATTCACCAAAGTGCTCAAAACTGCCCAGAAAGTGTTTTTAAGGCAGTTTTGAGTGTTTTGGGTGATGTTTGAGTCTTTTGGTTTGTTTTAGTGTTTTAAAGTTTAGTTTTGCATTCTTTGAGTCTAGTATAGTGTTTTATATCGTGTTTTTACGTTTTTGAGTCAAATCCAAGTGATTAACAATCCCTCCTAATCCCCGGTCCAGAACGATCCCTACTTACATACTTACTACAATTTGACAAAAAGAGGGTTTAATTTGTGTGCGTATAAATCTCGCATCAAATTTTGGCGCCGTTGCCGGGGATTAGCAAATTTGCTAATCTCTTGGATTGTTCGTTTTTGTTATGTATTTTAGTTTTAGTTTTTGATTTGTGTTTTGTTTGTTGATTTCAAGTACTAGAGAAGCACAACATGGCACTTGATAATGCTTCTCTTTTGTCACAGCTCATGGAAAGGTCCCAAATGCAAAGCGTTGATATATTTGATCTTCAATCAAGGAATAACGTGTTTTCCAATACTTACAATTCAGATTGGAGTGATCATTCAAACTCTATGTGGTGGAAACCTCAACATGTTCAAGAAAAAGGATATTGGCAGCCATATGAGGAGTTTTATTCAAGACCTATGCACCCACCACAACCTCATATTCAATATGCTCAACCAAACTCAAGTTCGTCAATAGATTATAATCAAAAGCTTAATGAATTAATTTGTTTGGTGCAGGGCTCACAAAATCAAGACAATGAGGCTCAACAAGGAGGATATTGGCCGCCATATGAGGAGTTCTATTCAACGCCTATGCAGCCACCACAACCTGCCCAAAGCAATGGAGTCCAAACTCAAAACAAAGAGAGCCAAAATCAAGACAAAAGGTTGGACCACTTGGAAAAGCAAATTGGGCAGATCGCGGAGTTCATAGGACAATTTTGCGACCAAGGCAAACTCCCTAGTTCAACCATTGTAAATCAGAAGGGAGAATTTGAAACCACCAATGCTATCATGTTGAGAAGTGACAAGGAGGTTGGAACGGACCCTCAACCATCAAAATCAAATCACAAGGAAGAGGAATACACCCAACCCACGGAAAGGGTGGAAACACCTTTACCGGAGGCACCTATTGCTCCTATGCCATCTAATTCAGGTATGGTTGTTCCAAATTTCATTATTTTTAACCCCGTTCCAACAAATATCCCTATTCCTTGCAGATTCATGACTTCCAAGGAAGAAGAAGGTGAAAAAGACATCTTGGAAGCCCTTCCAAAGGTGAAAAGTAGGGAATGTCATGAATTCATCAAAGAGGACGTTCTTGAGATAAACAACCCCAAAGAAGTTGAATTTTATGACAAAGGACAAGGAACAATCCTCACACATAATCTGTCCAAGGGAAAAGTTCCTCAAATGTTCAAAGAAGATGTGTTTATCCTTGAGTTCATGTCGGAGCACACAGGTAAGCTGCCTCCTCCAATTTCAATTTTCTTTTATACTAACATGTTGTTAATGATTCAGGCACCCAATCTTGAATTTAAACTATTACCGGATCATTTCAAGTATCACCTTCCATTTAAAGATAAATTCCATGCCGATTGATTAAAAAATAAAAAATAAAAAAAATAAAAATAAAGCAGATGTAGCATTCACAAAGGTTATTTACGTGAAGACCCACTACGTGGCAAAACTCTCGGAGCGGAAGGCATCGGGGCGGAAGGCATTGGAGCGGAAGGCATCGGAGCGGAAGGCATCGGGGCGAAAGGCATTGGAGCGGAAGGCATCGGGGCGGAAGGCATCGGGGCGGAAGGCATCGGAGCGGAAGGCATCGGAGCGGGAGACATCGAAGATAGAGCATTCGATCGGAGCGGAAGGCATCGGGGCGGAAGGCATTGGAGCGGAAGGCATCGGAGCGGAAGGCATCGGGGCGGAAGGCATCGGAGCGGAAGGCATCGGAGCGGGAGACATCGAAGATAGAGCATTCGAGGCCTCAATACTTGGCCAAACACTGGACGACGCAGGAAAAATGTGCTTCTGGAGGAAAGCCGAAAACCTTTGACGGTCACTTTGAATCCGACCTTCAGACTCTTGCAGCTCATCAAGCTTCCTCTTCATGCCCGTCGAATAGTTGTTTGCAAGCACGTGCAAACTTCTATTCTCATACTTCAGCTGCTTGATCTCTTGCTTGAGACTTTCCACCTCTGCCATCAACGATTCAACCTGACGGGAGCGAGCAAGTAGGCGTTGGCCCATGTTGGACACAGAGCCTGCACACTGAACGCTGAGAGCGAGGGACTCTTGAACGGCCAACTCATCGGACCGTCCTGAAAGCAGCCTACTATCCTTAGGAGTGAGGAGGTTCCTAGCTACTATCGTAGCTGTTGTTGCATCCGTCATCATGGAGTCTTCACCTGTAAGAGGACCGTTAGAAGATAAAAAAGAAGGGTGCCATACATTACCTTGACGGGGCGCAACCGGATCGCTGCTGAGACTCAAATCTAAGCAAAGGTTCGATGAGTTAGTCATTTTTCAAAGGTGTTCAGAGAGAAGGGGTGGATGGAGTTAATTCTCAAAGGGCCGGAGTCGATTTTCAAGAATGGGAAATCTTCAGAGTGTGTATGTTGGGGTGATCGATACCTCTATAAAAAGCCAAGGCGTCGCGACCACCGATTCAAAAAGACGGAATTTCCTGCGTAAATTACGGCGATGCTCCCTCGGCTTTTCAGAAAACGCATTCAACTTTGTCAAAAAATATCTGACAAAGTCGAAAACACGTGGAGGCCATCATCCCAACTACACATCTTTAGCCGACAAGCGCAAAGTTCGGCGACGCTTTCTTTGCTTTTCAGAAAACGCGTGCAACTTTGTCAAAAGTGGCGCTCGTTCAGAAATCGAAGAGGCGTCGTTCAGAAATCGAAGAGGCGTCGTTCAGATATCGAAGAGACGTTTGTCGACAAGGGTAAAAGAACAGTACCACCACTTGCTATTGAGAAATCCCTATATATGTCGACCTTCATCTCTTATGGCAAGGCAGACCTGAAGAAAATGCCCAACTCTTCCTCACCTCTGAGAGCGCACTCCCAGCAAAGCCTTTCGAAATACTCAATTTTTTCTTCTTCCCCAAAGATGATACCAGATGCCTGGAGTATAGATGACCCAGGAGGAAACGGTAGATTGAAGCATGTGTTGATTCATTCACCGCTTCTTCAAAAGCAAAGGTATCTCATATCATCAAGGTCAAAAGCAAAAGTATCTCATATCATGCTATTTCCCTGTCCTTTTCTTTGTCCTTGTTCTTACTCGCATGGCAAAGTGAAAGAAGCAATCAGCCGGCACTTGGAGTCAGTCTTCCGATCTGGATCCGACTGCCTAGAATCTATTCCTGGTTGCTTACCTAGCGTTGCTCTCGAGTAGTCATCTTCAACGGTTGATACACTTCCAGAGAAGGGACCACTTCTGCAAAGATTGAACAAAGAAACAGATAAAAGGGGTAAGCTCAGACCTTCGGGGGAGACCAAAAGAATCCTGCTGCCCAGTTCAAGAGTAGCACAAAGGAAAATCAACGATGGGAGGAAACCAGTTCAAGAATGAGCCTATGGAATCATCAAGATCAAGCCTCAATGCAATCAACAAAGAGAAGATGGAATTTATACTCCATAACCAGATTTGCGTCCCTAAACTCTTCTCTTTGTTAGTTACATTCTGCCATGTTTAGTATGTTTAAGTGTTTTTTGTGTATTTACTTATGTTTTGTGTGAATCTATGCTTAAAACATTGAGGACAATGTTTGATTTAAGTGTGGGGGGGTAACTAAGTATATTTAATGCAAATTCGTGGGATTTTATCACCCATTACTTCAAATGTTGTTCCTTGCTGTTTTAAGGTGTTTTTAAGTTGTTTTAGAGTGTTTTAGTATGTTTTGTTTTATAACTTCGAAAATCACATAAAAATTTGAAAAACATGTTTTGAAAAGCCTAAAAAGAGTGTTTTGAGTCGTTTTTGTGTGTTTGTGTCTTAGGATACCTTCCAACACAATGATAAGGATTTGGTTTGTAATTGCATGACTGTTAAAAAGAGTTATAAACATAGAGAAAAGTTTGATTTACTCTTGGTATATGCTTGGTTATGGTTATAATGTATGACTTCACATGCAATCATAAAAGAAAAATTCGTTTTTGTAACATGCTTGAAGGAAGGAACTCAAACAAACACTACAACCCTGTGAGACTCGAGCCATTACCCTCTTTGGAGAGTTATAATCTGTGATTCTTTGTTTTCTAAAGTTGTTGCATGATCTCATTATTCCTTGCTTGGTTGCTACTTAGAATGCAATTGTATCATGATAGAACTAAATACTAGAACTTATATCCGTTTCATTCAAAGCATGACATTGAATTGCATAACATATATCAAGATGAAGTTGTGTAGTTGCCACCATAGCCAAATAGCCTTACTTCCCATATTTCGTATATGTTGTAAGTTTTAACCCCGTTGAGCCTTGTTTAGCCCATATTCTTTGTTTACCCACATTATCCTCACCTAGCCTAGTTTAGGACAATCCACACCATTGTTCTTAAAAGATAGTGAGCATGACTTAATTGAATTCCTTTTGAGTTACATTTTGCAAGAAAATGAGTGTGGGGGAGGGAAAGTTTGTTCTTAAGTTTGTATGTTTTGAGAGTCAAAAGAAAAGAAAAAAAAATTGTGAAAAACATATGAGAAAGAAAAACAGAAAAGAAAAGAAAGAAAGAAAGAAAAAAAAGAGCTTGTTATCCCTTTTTGTTCAAAAGTTGAGTTTTCATTCAAAAGTGAATTCTAAGATGATTCAAATGCTTTGCTCGCTATTTCTTTAAGAACCTTTGTTTTCCATATCCCTTCTTTGTTTGCCAATACCCTAGCCCCGTTACAACCCTTTGACTTCTATCTTGAGTGTTATGTGTTTCAATAATGTGGAGTTTGGAATTGATATGAGCTTATGGAATCACTGGTTCTCATTCTAAGTAGTAGCATTCCATTCATGAGATCATATTCATGTCATTATCGTAAATCCAGAAAATGCTTTCTTTGTTATAACATATGTGAGATACTAGTCTTTCATGTTTACATCAATCTCTCACATATAACTAGTGTAGGGTGTGTAGTCAGAAAATCTGTGTGAAAATAGAGTGCATTCTAGTAAGGAATTGAGGAAATTCTCTAAGGCATGTTACTACATTCGAAATGTGTTTTAATTGATTAAATGCGAACTAGTATGTGGTGACTATGAGTAAGAATGTACTTAAGTGTAAAGATGGCTAAAATCTGTGGGAATAATGATTTTTAACATGTCATGTGCATTGGAAATCCCTGAGACGATTGTTGGAAGGTTTAGGTTGTGTTTTACTTGTTTAGTGTCGTTTTGTTTGTTTTGTTTTTCTGTTTTGCTCGAGGACGAGCAAAAGCTAAGTGTGGGGGAATTTGATAGGAGCATATTTAGGCGACTTACTTAGCTTGTTTTCGTGCATTTATATTGTTAATTCATAGTTGTTTTAGTAGTTTAAGCCATTTTCGTGTGTTTTTAGGTTCATATGGCTAAGGAAGCAAAAAGATGCATTTTGGAGCAAAATTGGACTTGGAATGGATAGCTTATGTTTGGAGCAAAAGGAATGGACGAAATTGAAGGATTCCTAATCCATTGCAGCCACATGCACATTCAATCATTCACACCAAAACCTTGCACATGCTTTCCCATTTCATTATTCATTCACTTTGCAGCCACCATTCACTCTTTAATCCACATGCATTCATCATCATTCACCCTAGCTTTAATTCACATGCAAATACATTCATTTTCAGCACCAAACACCATCATTGCCGTGCATCCCATTCCATCTCCCACTCTTTAATCCATTGCAGCCACATGCACTCCCTTTAATTAATTCAACCTAGCTGTCAAAGCACATGCACATTCACCCTTCATTCCAGCCATTCCACATGCATTTCCAACCCACATGCACCCTTTAATCATTCAACCATGCAACCACACATTCACCCACATGCATTCCCCCTTTAATCCACATGCTCTCCCATTTCAGATTGCATTCCCACTCACCACAAATCAGCCACATACACTTTGCCTTTCATCATTGCACCACAAATCAGCCACATGCATTCACTCTTCATAAATCAGCCACATGCATTCATCATCATAACCTAGCTGTCATATTCCCTCTTTTAATCATTCATCCACCTATAAATAAGCATCCATTGCAGCCACAAAGGGGGATTCATTCATTCAGAAATTCATTCACTCTTCCATATTCCAGAAATTCGTCAAAACCTCTCCACACCCTTGCAGCAGCCACCAAAACACTTTTCTCCTCCATTGTAGCCACTCCAACCACTCCTCATCCATTCATACACAAAACCTATCATTCTAGATCATCCATAATCCCCAAAACTCACCTTAGACCTTGTGCAGCAACAAAGAGGAAGAGAAGAGGGCCTAAACGTTCATACAATTCAAGTTTGAGTTGTTGGAATGTTTAGGTGTTTCTTTTCCTTTGAATTCAATGTTTAATTTCAATTCTCTTTGTTTTGTACGTATGAGGAACTAAACCCCCCTTGGCTAGGGGGGGATTCGAAATATATGTTTATGCTTGCATTTTGATTTGATTACTTCTAATTGCGTTTCATAAGTTGTGGATTCAATTCGTTTAACTGTTTGATTGATAACTTATTTATGTATGTTTATTGAGAGTGCACACTTAATTTTCATGCATGAATATGACGCTAGAATATAAGTGAGTTTCACCTAATAGTTACGAACTTATATTCACAAGTAGTGCAGGTTGCTTATAAACAATCGCGTTAAACGAATTCTTGGCATAAGTTTCATGCGTATTCCATAGTAACGAATGCCTCGTCAACACTTATAATTTTCATAGAGCGTAATGATTCTTGCTTGTATCTCTATTATGCAATCATGTAGGGGACTTGTGGGGAATGTTTTGGGTTGTCGTATGCAATCATCCAACTCAATAACGTTAGGAAGATTTGAAAGTTAATTTAAGCGGATCTAATTAACTTGGAGCATTGAGAATTCATGGTTTGTTGAAATGCAATTGGAAATCGTTTTATTATGCAAGTATAACATGTATGGAGATGAACTCCTTAGCTAGCCTTCATTCCATTCAAATTCTATCACACATTCACATTTACATTTTGCTTTAATTTACAATCTGTTCATTTAATTTAATTTCGTATAAACCTCAATCCCCCTTTACTTTATTGTCCAATTTAGTTAGAAAGTGTCTTAGTTTATGTTTCTAAGTGTTTTGATTCAATTTATTACACAAATTCGTCCAAATTCACCAAAGTGCTCAAAACTGCCCAGAAAGTGTTTTTAAGGCAGTTTTGAGTGTTTTGGGTGATGTTTGAGTCTTTTGGTTTGTTTTAGTGTTTTAAAGTTTAGTTTTGCATTCTTTGAGTCTATGATAGGAGCATATTTAGGCGACTTACTTTGCTTGTTTTCGTGCATCTATGTTGTTAATTCATAATTGTTTTAGTAGTTTAAGCCATTTTCGTGTGTTTTTAGGTTCATATGGCTAAGGAAGCAAAAAGATGCATTTTGGAGCATTTTGGAGCAAAATTGGGCTTGGAATGGATAGCATATGCTTGGAGCCAAAGTGTTGGACGAATTTGAAAGCCTTGTATGCACTTTGGACATAAAACAAAGGGCCTAGCCCAATCAAACAATCCTTTGAGCCATGCAAAACCTCTAGCCCAATCAACAACCCTTAGCCACATGCATTCACATGCATCACAACCCCAAAACCATCAAGAAACACCATTCACACACACATGCACTTACTCTTTCATCATTGCACCACCATTCACACACACATGCACTTACTCCTTCATCATTACACCACCTTCTCCATCTTTATTCCACATGCATTCATCATAATTCACCCTAGCTACCACCATTCACACACACATGCACTTACTCTTTCATCATTGCACCACCAATTCAACACATGCATTCACACACCAACAACCTAGCTCTTTTTCCATCATTATTTCATCCACATGCACTCTCAATCATAACAACCACATTCACTCTTAAACAATCACCCACATATTCTCCCATTCCCCCTATAAAAACCCATGCATTCATACACAAAAATCACATCTCATTTTCATACACAACACACCACAAACACATCCAATCTTCCCTTATAATCCAAACACCACTCCTCATCCATTTCCATAATTCCCCAATCCATTCAACACACCAACAACATCCCTTAGACCTTGTGCTACGACGAAGAGGAAGATAAGAGGGCCTAAACGTTCATACAATTCAAGTTTGAGTTGTTGGAATGTTTAGGTGTTTCTTTGATTCTCTTTGTTTTGTACCATGAGGAACTTCCTCTTTCGACATCAGTTTTGCTTCAAGGGTTCTTTCTTCTTAATCCTATGTTCACTCATGTTATATATTTTTATGTCAAACCTTTTGTAAACATGAAGTGTAACTAATCTCTCTCTAGGGATTCGATGTAGCCTTGCAAGAGTGCCATGTAGTTAATTCAGAATTCTCATTTAATCTATCTATTTCTTGTTTCATTCTCCGATTTAATTGTGACTTAGTGTGTTGATTTTAGTGCTTGATCATCATTTGAATTAACCACAGGTTGTTTAGCCAAGATTAAAGCACACATCATGCATAATCTTGGTGGATATGTGAATGAATGAAGGGAATGTTTTGCAAACATCCTGCCGAGTGTTCCCTTTGGTTTTGTGAAAGTTTCTTATGCACTACATATTCTTGATTAGGAACCAAAGTTGCACATCACAATTAGGTTCATGATTAGGGACATTTGATCAAGTCCACACATCATATGGCTGATCATATCTAAGTGAAACAAACCCAAGAAATAAGTAGAGGGATGAGTATAATCTGACTTAACAAGCATGGACTTGGCTTAGCAATGGTGAAATCGAATCTCTAGCTACATCTCTATTTGTGCTATCTCATTTCATTAGTTGTTGATTCATTTATTTGTGTCTACTTCATTTTCTTGTGCTTTCAAGTTACAACAACAAATCTGCCTAAATTGATTAGTTTTATTTCTCTTATAGAGTTTTTGCAAAACAAGTAGTTGTTTAGGTCCAATTAGTCCCTGTGGATTCGACACCCTTATTTGTGCCATTATACTAAAAATATTCTAGCACGAAGAAGGAAAACTTCAACACCATTTCATCAATTTCATATTTACATTCTGTCTTAGTGTTTTAACGTTTAGTTTCGCATTCTTTGAGTCTAGTTTAGTGTTTTATATTGTTTTTACGTTTTTGAGTCAGTTTCCAAGTGATTAACAATCCCTCCTAATCCCCGGTCCAGAACGATCCCTACTTATACTTATACTACAATTGATAAAAAGAGGGTTTAATTTGTGTGCGTATAAATAACCGCATCAGTCTAGTATAGTGTTTTATATCGTGTTTTTACGTTTTTGAGTCAAATCCAAGTGATTAACAATCCCTCCTAATCCCCGGTCCAGAACGATCCCTACTTACATACTTACTACAATTTGACAAAAAGAGGGTTTAATTTGTGTGCGTATAAATCTCGCATCAACAAGTTGCATTTCGATAATCAAATCAAAAAGACTTATTAATCCAAGTAGTAATCTTTGAATCATTCATCCCTAAGTAGCAAGCAATTCAACGTGTTTTCCATCTTTGTGGTTATCCGCAATAGGCATAGCCCCACAGTCTTTTTCCGATCAAAAAAATTCATCATCACATAAGCCCAATACACTTAATTATTTCCATATAATTTTACACCAATAGCTTGTAAGGAATCATCATTGTAGATGCCATATCCACAATGACAACATAAAGGAAAAAGATACCTGATAGCTGGCAGGCGGGTCAAACAGATGGGTGGTTATGAGCAGAACGGCAGTCGTTCTTATAATAATAGTGGTTCTTGGTTTATGGGCTGCAGGTTATGCCGGGTTGATTTGGAGTAGTCGGATCATAATCTAGTACTAGTGTAAATTGATGCAGATGTAGATTTGGAGCAGTCGTGATCTACAGATTCAAGCAGTAGTGCAAGTTTAGGTAAGTTCGAGATGGGAATTAGTGCAATAAGTGGATCTAGATGGTGACATCAAGGAGAATGACAAATGGAATAGTGATGGCAGATCGGTTGCAGCAACAGTCAATAAGGTCTAAACAGGTGTAGCAACGTCAGGTGATTTGGTGTGGTGGTGGGCAAATATGTTCATGGGTCTGGGTATCAAGAATCAGTTAGGCATACAGTGCGATGGTTCCCGAGACAAGTCCAATGAACCTACTCTGATACCAAGTTGAATTGCATACGGGTAAAACATTGGTAAAACACTGTTATTGATAGATGAAAATATTAACTACAAAGAGTCCTTTAAATTGTAAAAAACTAAACCAAACCCTAGACTAAACAAAATTCCAAACTTAATGGGCAAGGGATTAATCCTTGGCCCGTAAGACAACTAATTTTAATAATAAACCAAATTCCAACAATTGATAGAGGCCTCAGGAAAGGTATCAACATCAATCATCATAACTGTTGTGGTTTCTCTAGTACCAGCTACCCCTTGACAATCTTTCCTGGACCCAGTCCTTGAACTGCACACAGTTGGTGATGGAATAGTTGAAAGTGTACTGAATCTTGTAGTACTTCCTTACCCTGAATTCCTAAGGTTTAGGCATTTTCATTGTAAGGTTGGGCAAGATTACCCTGATTTTCACCATTTCTTCAGATATGTTCGTAGCTTTGGTGAGGTCAAAGGAATGAGATTGATACTTAGGGGCTTAACATGTACAAAACCTCAATCAGTCATGACTACCTTCTGATCCTTGACGGGTTTGACCAAACCTTTTACCATCAATGGTTTGAAGGGCAGTATCATCTCAGCAGCAGCTACTTACAGTTCTTTTTTTAAACTCTTCATTCCACCTTCCTGCTTGAGGCCCTCAAACTCCATATGATCAATAGGCACCTTGTTTATGAAGAATGGAGGTTTTGAGAAATGTTTGAGTTCTTTCTCATAGGCAACATCAAATCCTTTTGAGCAATGACAATAATTAGGCAACGATTGATTGGGAATTGGCACCTCATCTTGGTCCTCTTGAACCTCATCATGAAGTCTTCAGTTGACTCATGCTCATATTGCTTCCACCAAATCATTGATGGTCACCTCAAGTTCTACTCTATAGAATTGCTCGTGGAATGCCAACTCCATTTTGCCTTAGTTGGCAATAGAGTTATGAGGTAGGAGAGATTACCACTGAGAAGCCAAACCAATTCATGAATTCATAAACACCCTCAACTTGTAGTTAGGGTTATCTTCAAATGCCACATAGTGATTGGAGAACTTGAAAAAATATGGTCTCTCAAAGAGATGTTGAAGTCAGCTACACTGAAAGCGGGAAAAGAATTTATAATTTGTGAAATCTCATCAGATTTTTTATTTTTTCAAAATAATATATATATATATATATATTTTAAATATGGGTACGTTTTAAATTTATAATGGGACAGTTTTATTTTTAAATATGGATACGTTTTACATTAAAAAAAAAAAAGTAAATTTTGTATAAAAAAAGTGGTACATTTTAAATATATATATTTTTCATTTTTTTAAAGGAGGAAAACTAGTAGCAAGTCACGGTTATTCACCATATCCGGGCCCGGAGAGGATATGGATACAAATTAGAACTAAAAAGAAAATTGGTACAAATTAAAAAAATGGTTACAAATTAAAAAAAGGGTACAAACTAAATTAGAAATATATGATACGAAATTTAGCTATAAATATAAATATACCAAATGTGACGTTTTTTAACATTAAGGGTATATCCAACCCTAGGGTCTAAAATCTCAAAATTTAGCCCCACATGTTAACTATTTATTTATACATATGAGGTAAGTCAGTTTTTTCTTCCAATGGTAAGAGGCTTATAATTCACACCACCACCTTCATAATTTGTTAAACTTTTGTATTTCGTTGATTTTGTTTTGTTTTTGTTTTTTTTTTTTTTTTTTTTTTTGGCTAGTAATTTTGGAATTAGTTTTTGTATATCTATCTTGTTTTGTTTTTATGAATATTTTGATGTAAAAAAATTCAAATTTTGAACAAATAGATGGGTATTCATAGAGTTTTGATGTTAGATCTGATTTGGATTAATTCATAATATTATTTTGACCATTATATTTATATTTGAGTTGTTCGATTATTTTTTTACCATTAAAATTGAGTAAAATAGATTTGAGTCGTTGGATTTAAAATTGAGTAAATTAATGCAACTGGGCACGCTGCACTTGATCAAATTGCCAACAAAAAATCTTTTTGTTTTGATGGATCTTTTGCATAGGTCCCACCTGGGCTTGTTTCATGTGCAGGATGAGAAAAGCTGGGGCCCTCAGCCCACTTCAAACCTTATCCACCTGGGGTGGGAAGCAATCCCAAATACTCACCCAAACCCAAAATCCTATTTTTCCCACCCCAAAATATACCCCTTAGAGAGGTTTTGGACATAAATTTTGGGTTTTGTGCCCACCCCTGCCTTGGAGATAGCCTAAATGGATATATTTGAAATAATTAAATAATTTTTAATTACAAAATTTAAATATGCCAGCATGGAAATATTTATTGTTGAAATCATGACGTAGTTATAAGTAGGCCTGGCAATTCCTGACACGACCCGATAACCCGACACGACACGACACGAAATTAACGAATCGGGTCAACACGATAACGAATTGGATCATTATCGGGTAACCCGATAAGCACCTGTTAAGATAACGGGTTGATTCGGATATACACGTGGGTAACACGATACACGATAAGCAGAATATTGTTTTTATAATTTTATAACCCTAAAAAAATGCTGTAATAATTATATACATTAATTTAACAATTTTATACCCCTAAAAACTATAATAAATAAATATATATATATATATATTAAAATAACTATAAAGTCTATAATAATTATAATAATTATATATACTATAATAATTATACCCCCAAAATATTAACTATCTATAATAATTATATATATATATATATTAAATTTGAATTAAATTTTATAAAAACTATAATAATTATTAATTAATATGCATGATGCATCTATTGATTTGATTCCATTCCATTCCTGCCATCCTTTTTGAAGAAAAATGGAGGGAAAATGAAAATGATAAGAAAAGTTGAAAATGAAACAAAAAAGTGAGGGAATTAGGGAAAGATGCTGGAGGGAAAAGTGAAAATTATAAGAAAAGTTGAAAAGGAAACAAAAAAGAGAGGGAAAAATGAAAATTAATAGAAGTGGTGAGAATTTTTTTTTTTTTTTTTTTTTTTTTAAGTTATTAACTTTTTATCACACATATGACATATCTCACTATTTTTATAATGACACACGTGATGTACTACTCCGTGTACTAGTCAATTATACGTACAAAATAAATAGATTTAAATCTACTTAATAAATAAATATATATATATATATATGTGTATATATATATATATATACACACCATTGGAACTTGATGGAATACGAATTCTCCAAAATTAATTTCAACGATCTCAACCGTCAAACTTGTTTGTATATGCTTTGAGATCACATCAACAAAAAATCGCAAAAAACAAACATTTAGAGATCAAGTAATGTGACAAAGCTTTTCGACGATTATAAACGAAAAATCACGATTTAACGGTTATTTTAACTTCGATTTTGATGATTTTTTATAATTACACTCCTTGACCCTATATGAATACAACGAATGAATTCGATCTTCAATTTAAAATATTTACACAAATGGATACTACAAAATCTTATGTTATACTTGATGAAAGTATAAATAAACTCTAAGTGTTAGTTAATCTATTGTTTTTATGGGATACGAATTCTCTTAAACTAATTTCAACGATCCCAACCGTCAAACTTGTTTTGTATATGTTTTGAGATCACATCAGCAAAAAAATCAAAAAAAACAAACATTCAGAGATCAAGTAATGGGACAAAGCTTTTCGACGGTTATAAACGAAAAATCACGATTTAACGGTTATTTTAACTCCGATTTTGATGATTTTTTTACAGCTATACTCCTTGACCCTATATGAATACAATGAATGAATTCAATCTTCAATTTAAAATATTTACACAAGTGGATACCACAAAATCTTATGCTATACTTAATGAAAGTATAAATAAACTCTAAGTGTTAGTCAATCTATCGTTTTGATGGGATACCAATTCTCCAAAACTAATTTCAACGATCCAAACCATCAAACTTGTTTGTACATGCTTGGAGATCACATCAGCAAAAGATCACAAAAAACAAACATTCAGAGATCAAGTAACGGGACAAAACTTTTCGACGGTTATAAACGAAAAATCACGATTTAACGGTTATTTTAACTCCGATTTGATGATTTTTTACAGCTACACTCCTTGACCCTATATGAATACAATGAATGAATTCGATCTTCAATTTAAAATATTTACACAAGTGGATACCAAAAAATCTTATGTTATACTTAATGAAAGTAAAAATAAACTCTAAGTGTTAGTCAATCTATCGTTTTGTTGGGATATGAATTCTCCAAAACTAATTTCAACGATCCAAACCATCAAACTTGTTTGTACATGCTTGGAGATCACATCAGCAAAAGATCACAAAAAACAAACATTCAGAGATCAAGTAACGGGACAAAACTTTTCGACGGTTATAAACGAAAAATCACGATTTAACGGTTATTTTAACTCCGATTTGATGATTTTTTACAGCTACACTCCTTGACCCTATATGAATACAATGAATGAATTCGATCTTCAATTTAAAATATTTACACAAGTGGATACCAAAAAATCTTATGTTATACTTAATGAAAGTATAAATAAACTCTAAGTGTTAGTCAATCTATCATTTTGTTGGGATACGAATTCTCCAAAACTAATTTCAACGATCCAAACCGTCCAATTTGTTTGTATATGCTTGGAGATCACATCAACAAAAAATCACAAAAAACAAACATTCAGAGATCAAGTAACGGGACAAAACTTTTCAACGGTTATATACAAAATTCACGATTTAACGGTTATTTTAATATATTTTTATATGGTATAGTATTATTATTTTATTTCTTTTCATAATTATTTTGGTAAACTTCTCATAATTTGAATGATTTTTAATGTTTGGTTTTTCTATGCGTAGTTTATGTGGAAGAGAGTTCTGACGTGGAAAACCTTACTGAAAACATCTTCAACATAACTCTTCAAGGCAATAGATCAAGCCAAAGTTTCAATACAATTTCATGATGATCGATGTAAATTGAAGATTTTGTAGATAGAGGTGTAAACTTTTGAGAAAGACTTACAATCTTGAAAACAAATACGCTTTCATTTTGCATATCCTTGCACATTTAATATTTGTAATAGATTAGTAGTGTATGTATTTTTTTTTATTAGGCTCTTATTTTCGAGTGTAGATATAGTACTTAAACGACAAATGTTTTAATGTTTTGAAGTAATATTTATGTGGCAATGTGTAGTATGTGCAAATTTAAAAAAATATATATTTTTTTTCTTAACGGGTCATAACGGGTCGGGTCATTTTACCCGTTGGGTAAAATGACCCGACCTGTTAAGATAACAGGTGTGACACGACACGACCCGTTAAGATAACATGTGTTACACGAAAACGACACGAACACGACATACACGACCCGTTTGCCAGGCCTAGTTATAAGTTATACCCAAAGGATTCGATCAAATATTAAAAGTGAATAAAGTTTCAATCAATGAAACAGAAAAATGAGGGACGCGAACTTAATTTCTCCAAAGAAAAATGGGGAGGTAGAAGCCAAATTTATCCTTTAATTAAGTTATCAAGTGAACTTAAAAAAAAAAAATATCTTAAAGAGCTAGAACTATAATTTCAAAACGAAAATTAGGTTTTAGATCCATAGGGACGAAGACAACGTCACCTCGAGTTCATATCGATCATCGTAATATTCTTCCAACGTTTAATAATTTAGTATGAATTTTCCAAAATAAAATTATGAGAAAATGTATGAAATATTTCAAAAATGAGGTGTCGCGACATGATTGGAAACACCTGTAAGGGGCTAACAGTTGGCCTTTCACGTATTGCCAGGTGTAGTATTCTCTCTTTTTATTAGTTTTTTTTTTACACTTTATTTTTTTTGTTGTGGATTTAAGATTTTTTTTTTTTAAATAATTAAAAAAAATCATGTTTTCTTAGAAAATCATTCTTATCATCTTCTCGTTTCTACTAATAATCGCTCTCACTCTCTGCTGAATCAGGTTTTACATACACCGAGAAGCCAGTGAGTTAAGAAATTGTTTCAGGGATTGCTAACTTGACTGCGGCTACTCCTTCGACATGTAAAAGGTGTCCTCCCTCGAAGATACCATACAATTCCTAACCGAAATGGTGAGGAATATTATTGATCATGTACGAATTAGAAGCCGAGGTAGAGGATTGAGTTGTTTCTGGTATTTTTTTACTTTATTGTAGTGTCTTTTTTTTGTTTGCTTATATAAACATAATTGTAATCAATTATTCATTCATTGAGAAATACATAAACTAGTTTCCGTTTGTGGTATCACTCCCTCCCTTCTTAATTAAAGGGAAATTCTGAAGTGTTCTTTGTTTGAATCATGTCTTCGTCTTCAAAGTCATGTTATTCTGCATCAATATTGTTGTCCATGTACACCGGAACAAAATGGATTGTGCAAAAAGAAAACATGGGGATTTTGGTTGAAACGTAAGTGTATTCAGGGGGTGCATTTACAAGTTCTTTAGATAAATCTCCTTGAGAATTGTCATTCTAATTCGTACAACTCAATCATTCAAGGTTGAAAGTATTTGGTTGTAGTTGCTTTCCATGGCTTAAGTTTGCCCTTTGTTTCCTCTAAACTTGATGGTCAAAGTAGCATTACATTTTCTGGGGTCAGTGTACTTACCTTCTCCTGTTTCACCCCAACCTTCACAAATTGATATGCAATTTACTTATCCTGTTCAACCTTAAGTTCTCTATCGCAACCTCCATCACCTTCTTTACCTCATCAATCATCCTTTCATCTTCTCACCAACAGTCCTCACACACTTCCTCTTCACCACAACCTTTAGTTTTACCAAAAGCTTCATCATCTCAATCCTCCCCTCGCCTCCCCTTCCCTCCCCTTATCCACTTGTAAACACTCACCATTTGACTACAAGATCCAAGGCAGGGATCTTCAACCCCAAACTTGTACCTAAAGGCTATCACCAACAAGAAGGCTATTTTACAGAGACCTTGCTCCATCACTGGTGATTGTTTTGGTATATGTTGTTGATAAATTAGTGACTGGCCCTAATATTGTTGTGTGCAATGTTTCCTTCACAATCTCAATCTAGTAAAGGATTTATGCCCCTGACATTACTTCTTTGGGCTTGAAGTTCGTAGATCATCAGGGCGTATTTTGTCTCTCCAAGGCAGATATGCACTTGATCTTTTGACCAACACTCATATGGAAGGCTCTATGCCTTGTGCCACTCCTTTTAGTACGGTCAAACCAAATCATGTCGGTACTTTATTGACCAATCCTTCAGAATATAGGTCTGTAAACTTTTGGATTCTCATTATCTTTCTCTACAAGGTTACAAGGATTTATATACATGTCTTCAAAAGTATCAAGATCAAATCACCCTAAATTAAGGGATACAAGTGTGTAGGTAGGATGGCTTATACTTTGTAGGTAGGACGGCTTATAGGACGGCTTGTACTTTGTAGGTAGGACGGCTTATACTTTGTGGGTAGGACGGCTTATAGGACGGCTTATACTTTGTAGGTAGGACGGCTTATAGGACGGCTTGTACTTTGTAGGTAGGACGGCTTATGACTACTAACAACCTTATCAACATCCGCCCACAAACTTGACTCCGGGGAGGAGACAAAGTTTGAACACAGAGATCGAAAACGCGTCGTAGACAGCCCCTTCGTAAAGACATCTGCAAGCTGCAATGTGGAAGGCAGAAACTGAACTCGATGAGTACCAGAAGCAACTCGTTCACGAACGAAATGATAGTCAAGGGCAATATGCTTAGTGCGAGCATGAAACACGGGGTTAGCAGCCATGTACGTTGCACTTAAGTTGTCACAATGCATCAAAACAGGAAGACGAACAGGCACCCGTAGTTCATGTAGTAAACTGAGGATCCAAATGGTATCGGCACAAGCAAAGGCAAGAGCCCTATACTCCGCTTCAGCACTAGAGCGAGACACTGTCCGTTGCTTCTTGGCACACCAAGAAATTAAATTATTCCCCAAGTAAACACAAAAACCAGTTGTAGAACGGCGGGTGTCTGGACACCCCGCCCAATCCGCATCCGAATAGGCAGCAAGCTGAAATGGTTGAGCAGAGGGTGTGAACGTAATTCCCATGCCCAAAGTCCCTTTAAGATATCGCAAGATACGTTTAACAGCATCCATATGGTCAGTGGTAGGACGTCCCATAAATTGAGCAACAGTTTGCACCGCAAAGGAGATGTCAGGACGCGTTAACGTGAGATACTGAAGTGAGCCCACAATTTGTCTATAAAGGGATGCATCTGGAAGAGGTGAACCTGAGGTAGCAGATAAAAAAGTCTTGGCAGCAACTGGAGTAGGGCATGGTTTACACTCAAGCATATTACTACGTTTCAAAATATCAAGAGTATATTTGTTTTGTGTCAACCGGAGGCCAGAAGATAGATGGGAGACTTCGACACCCAAGAAATAGTGTAAACGCCCAAGGTCTTTAAGTTCAAACTCCTTACCCAAAACTGCAATAAAGGTTTGAAGTAGAGAAGAAGTATTACCCGTCAACACTATGTCATCAACATAGAGAAGAAAAATCAAAATTGTAGAACCCTGATGAAAAGTGAACATGGAGCTATCCGCCCTACTTTGAACAAAGCCAGAATGGACAAGGAAAGCACTGAGGCGTTGAAACCAAGCACGTGGTGCTTGTTTAAGACCATAGAGTGCCTTGTGCAATTTACACACATAATTAGGGCGAGTGGGATCAACGAAACCTGGCGGCTGCTGCATATAAACCTCCTCCATAAGAGAGCCATGAAGAAAAGCATTCTTCACATCAAGTTGATGAAGAGGCCACCCAAAGTGCACTGCTAAACTCAAAACTGTGCGAATCGTCGTAGGTTTAACCACGGGACTAAAAGTTTCTGAATAATCAACACCGGCTTGTTGGTGAAACCCCTTGGCGACAAGACGCGCCTTATGACGTTCAATCGAGCCATCCGAATTCTATTTCAACTTAAACACCCATTTACAACCGACGATGTTGGCACGAGGAACCAGAGGAACCAAAGACCACATACGTTGTTTTAATAAAGCATTGAATTCATCAGACATCGCCTGTCTCCATTCAGGGGACCTAGATGCTTGGCTGTAACATGTAGGTTCAGAATCTTCCCCAACCAGAGCAATGAAGGCGTGAGGAATGGGATGGCGCGATGCAAAGTAAGACCGAGCTTTGGGTTTAAAGATACCCGATTTGGAGCGAGTTTGAGGTCCAATATATGGAACTGGGGCAGTAACAATAGCTTGAGATGGCTCGCTAGCTGACGGGAGTAAGCTACCAGATGCAGGTGGAGCTGTGACGCCAGGACCACCAGAATCTGAAGCAGCTGCTGCAGAGAGAGGAGCAACAGGTGGTTGCAGAGAACTAGTAGATGGCGGTGTAGGCAGAGTTTGCGTCTCAGAGGGCAGCGAGTAAGGTGCATGAATAATTGGCACAAATGCAAAGTCTGATGGTGACATCGTGGAAGAAGCAGCAAGAGCACCATAAGGATAGGAGTCCTCATTAAAAATAACATGACGAGAGAGATATACTCGGCCAGTCGGAGGGTGAAGACATCGATAACCCTTGTATTGGTCACTGTAGCCAAGAAAAACACAAGCCAAAGATCTAGGTTGTAGTTTATTAGTCATATAATCACCAAGATACAGAAAGCAAGCACAACCAAAAGTTCGGAAAGCCATATAATCTGGAGACCGTCCAAATAGCATTTGGAATGGAGAGGCCCACTTAAGAACATGAGAGGGTAACCGATTCAAAACATAAACAGCGGTGCAAAGTGCCTCAGCCCAAAATTTAGGAGGAAGATTGGCAGCAAGTAACAATGTGCGTCCCATTTCAGAAATATGACGGTGTTTGCGTTCAGCAAGGCCGTTTTGCTGCGGGGTATGCGGACAAGAAAATTTGTGGTGAATCCCTTTTTGCGCACACAAGGTCCGAAACGATAAATGATCATACTCCTTACCCCCATCACTTTGGAAGATTTTAACCATGGTCGAAAATTGATTATAAATAAGAGTGAGAAAAGTATTAAAGTGAGTAAAAACCTCTGACTTATTACGCATGGGATAAATCCATGTATACCGTGTGTAGTCATCGGTAAACAAGACATAATAACGAAAACCGGAGACTGACAAAATAGGAGACATCCAAACATCAGAATGAATTAATTCAAAAGGAGACTTAGCATAATGTTCAGAAGAATGAAATGACAGACGATGGGATTTAGCCAACGCACAATGATTACAAAAATTTTTATTTGAAACTGAAAAAGACGAGCCTAATACATCACTAGAGGCTAATACACTAAGAACTTGACGAGATGGATGCCCAAGACGACGATGCCAAAGTGATGACGACGCTAAAACGGAAACAAAAGCACGTTTGGGAGCTGACCAATTCCTAGAGGCAAGACCAAGCTTAATGGGATAGAGGCCATCCTCACATGGGCCCTGAAAAAGAACAACACCGGTTTTTAAATCACGGATGACAAAACCCCAAGGAAAGAACGTTAAACTAACAAGATTATCACGTGTAAACTTAGCAACCGACAATAAATTCTTTTTAATTGCTGGAACATGTAAAACTTGGGATAATCGAAAAATAAACGACCCAGACTCAAAGGAAATATTACCAGTGTGCGCAATAGGGAGGGCCTCACCACTACCAACAACCACCTTGTCATGAGAACCATACCCAGTAGCCGAAGTCATTGTTCGAGCATCACTCGTCATATGATGAGTAGCCCCAGTATCGGGATACCATGTTGGATCAGAGGGAGAAGCAAGATGCATACCAGCAAAGGCACGAGAGATATCATCATTTGAACGAGTAGCTTGAGAACACAATGCAGCAATGTGGCCAAATTGGTTGCAGGCCCAACACTGAGGACCACGATTGACAGGAGCAGGTCCAAGAATACCAAGGCGTTGTTGTACAGCACCACGTTGACCATATCGCCCAACACCTCCATGTTGATTCGATCGGCCACCACTAGGGGTACGGGGAAACCGATTGCCACCAGAAGCACCATTGGGGCGAGAAGAAGAGTGACCACCGCGTCCATTAGACGAACCACCAACCGTATGACGGGCAGAATAGAAAGCAGAATGGGATGATGCAGCAACCTGTTTCATGGCGTGCTTGGACTCAAAGACTAGGAGACGGGTACGCAGATCATTAAAGGATGGCAGAGGTGGAACATTGGTCAGGGCCAAGACAAGCATTTCATATTCAGGCCCCAAGCCGTTAAGCACATACGTAACCAAATCATCATTCTGAACAGGTTGACCAATGGAGGCCAATTGATCTGCCAAATGCTTGGCCAGACCCAAGTATTCTGCAATTGTTTGGTTCCCTTTCTGAAGAGAAAGCAACTGAAACCGATTATGGGTAGAATTGGCAAGGGATTGTTGAGAAAAATTCTGACGAAGATGCTCCCATATCTCACGAGAAGTGGACAGCCCAACAGTCAAAGAAAGAACGGGCTCAGTAAGCGTAGCACGTAGCAGGCTTACAAGTGTCTGATCAGTCTGGTACCACACAAGGTAATCGGGATTAGGAGTCGTAGTGACCACAGGAGGAACCACCGTAGAAGTAACATCAGAATCAACAGAAGCAGTGGGGGAGGCAGCAGGCGCAGGGGTGGTGATAAAGAAAGGAGGACAGGGGTGAGTTCCATCAACAAAACGCCAAAGATTTTGGCCAATCAGAAAAGGCTTAACCTGACTTTCCCAAGGAAGATAGTTGGTTTCAGAAAGCTTAACGGAAACGAGGGTAGAGATATTGGGGATTGAAAAGGTGGAAGATGAAGTTGCGGAAGCCATGAAAACAAAAGGAGGATCAAAGGCTCAATACCATGTAAACTTTTGGATTCTCATTATCTTTCTCTACAAGATTTCAAGGATTTATATACATGTCTTCAAAAGTATCAAGATCAAATCACCCTAAATTAAGGGATACAAGTGTGTAGGTAGGACGGCTTATACTTTGTAGGTAGGACGGCTTATAGGACGGCTTGTACTTTGTAGGTAGGACGGCTTATACTTTGTGGGTAGGACGGCTTATAGGACGGCTTATACTTTGTAGGTAGGACGGCTTATGATCAACAAGGTCTATGGTAGGAGCTCTTCAATATCTCACTTGAACAAGACTTGATCTTTCTTTTGCAGTGAACCAAGTTTGTCAACTTCCTCACTATCCAAGGGTATACACACTTCCAGGCTATTAAAAGAACTTTAAGGTTCTTACAAGGGACTTTGGTTTTGAAAAAAATCATTTACATCTCACTATATTTTCAGATGTAGATTGAGCTGGATGTGTGTTTGACAGACGCTATACTATTAAATATTGTGTGTTTTTGGGTAGAAATATCATCAGTTGGACTGCTAAAAAGCAAGACATAGTTGCTCGTTATTCCACTGAAGCTGAGTATAGATCCCTTCCTCATACTGCTGCATAAATGACATGGATTTGCAAAATTTTCAGAGATATTGGTTTTTCCCCTTACTCAATTACCTACCTTATGGTGTGACAATGTCTTAAGAATCTCTCTTGCTTCAAATCCGATTTTTCATTCTATAACTTAATATGTGGAGATTGACTATTATTATATTCGTTTGCGGACTTATTCTTTGCAATATTCTCAAAGTGAACTATATCAGCAGTCAATAGCAGCTCGCATACATTCTTACAAAGTCATTGTCCAAGTCTTGTTTTAGGTTTCTTTAGTCCAAGATTTCTCTTGGTTCAAATCTTTGTTCCCTGGTTCAACTTGAGGGGGTGTAAAAGGATAACTCAGCATCCAAGTCAGCGCTGTCAACTAAAGTCTACTCAACAATAAAAGTCTAGTCATGGATAATAGCTGTTGATAGACTCATTACAACTATCTAACTAAATAGTTCTAATTGAATTTTTGTGTTGATTAGTTAGGTTTGTTTAATTACTGATCTTAATTAAGATCTCAGCATATAACACAATTGTTACCATTATTCATTCACTGAGAAATACAGAAACTAATTTCCTTTTAGACATTATGGTATTCACTTACAAGAAATGAGAATTTTAAAAATTTTGATTCTTGACTTCTAGGTGTTTCTTAGCAGGTGGTGGCATGTACCGATCACCTCTCGGCGCGTGACGGCGCACACAACCTCTTTCCGGTGTGTGGAGCCGTATGGTGGCCGTGCAAAGGCGCATGGTAGCGGATGTGTGTTTTTGGTGATTGAATTTGGTACTTCGAGCCCCATTTTTCAATATTCTTCGGTATTCGATTAATGTACTAAGTTTGAGTTATTTTCACTTTAGGGGTGGTATCCCGAGGATTACAAAGAGCGTGTGCGGCAAAGCGGCTACGACCACACGGTGTGTGTGAGTGCGCCTTTCTTTCTAAACTATATTGTATTATGTGCTTTCGAAAGTGTTTTATGATGTACTTTTACATCATGCTTTGCTTTGCTTTTACTTAAATTATGCAAATGTTTTAAGTGACGGCAATGTTATGATTTTGAGATTTGTGAACCTTTTTTTTAAAAGCTTTACCACTATGCATTACTCTTGGTAATTGCAATGCTTTTATGTGATACCTTCATTTGAGAGATTATACATGACATGTTTTAATATAACTTATCTGCTCATGATATATGCTTTCACAATGTCCATTGTAGTGTCTGGGGTTAGGATCAGTTTTACGTATATGTTCACATGTATCGTTACGTTCACATTGGATACTTTGCAAGTGCAGCTTGAACTAGTTTGCATTAGGCAACTAGTACTCGTATGTAATGTACTTAATGCCAGCTTCATGTGTATGTAGTACTATAACGTAAATTTTAGACACCCAACTTATTTTATGTCCGAATATCTCTACATAAGCTCGCGTGTTAGCATTACCTGATAAACATAGTATAACATATCGATTTTATTGATGATTTGTGATATGCTTGCATACTTAATTTTCTCTTATGCTATGCTACTTTTATTACTATTACGATTTCAATATGAGATACGTTGGAATTTTGATTTCTTCTCGTTGGATCTTTCTTATTGATTTTATACTAAGAATTTATGAGACCTACCCGATTTCTCAGAGTAACTGTTTCTACTTTAATGTTTGGTTTTTTTACACTAATGATGTAGTATAATTTTGACTATTATATAGCTTTTTATAAGGAGAAGTTAGTATACTCAAAGGAGACATGGTTTTTAGGAATTTTTGTTTTTGCTCACTTGCACATTTTGTTTTGTGCCCTTCCAGGATTTAGTAAGGTTTAGAGCTCTTGACGTTAAGGTGTGATGGCATAATCTTCCCCATCAATGTATTGAATTATTCTTAGTAATCTTGTAATTAACATCTTCGGATGAGTTAAATTAGTACACTTCCAATGTAGATATTGTTGGAAATGTGCTCTAAAGCCAATCATATGCTAATACTTTACGGACATTTCACATGTTAAACTAGTCTAGTTTAATAAAGGCAAAGATTATTGAGAGAATGTGATCTAAAGAAGTTAGATTCATGAGACCATTCTTTTTGTATACATAACCTAAACATTCCTGATCATATGTTTGCCAATTAGGCATTGACTGTCAGTACGTGCTATGTCTTCTCTCAAAGAGAATCATTGTTGTGACTGACACCAAGGCAAGCATGTAGGTACTCAATAGAGAATGAGTCAACTAAATGCAATCAACAAAGAGTTTTCATACTCATGTTACATAAGAACTCAAGGTTGGGATAATGCAAAGTAGTCCTTTGACCTAATGCATCATAGTTGTCTTGTGGTAAGGTTCTTGATCTTTGATTGTGTCAAAGGCATTCCATCAGAGGGTGTCCATGACATAGTTGGGGTTAAGCCACTTAACTATAGAGGCAGGGGAATGCACAAGAAGGGATCGCTAACCTTCAAACCGTTGAGGGAGAATACTCTATAATATAATCAAGAATTTTTGGCCAGAGTATGCATGAGAATTAGGAAGTCGTTCGAAATCATATTCAAGGTAATCACATGAGTAAAAGAATCACATTGGATACTAGATATGAATAAACTATCAAACCAAATAATTTGATCAAGAGTATTGTATTAGAGAAAGACCGTATTGCATTGTAATCCCAAACTGATAAGTTCTCCAACCTCTTCTGATTAGCTTGGGTGGCCATGAGATACTGTTAGGTGTCACTCATGGCTTGTGGAAGCCCTAAATGTGTATAATCACTAAGGGAAAAACTAAAAGTAAGTTTCAATTCACAATTGATTAGTAAGAGTTCTAATCGCCCCCTGCCTCACTAAAAGGAGCCTAATGGATTGCACACCGTGTAAAGTAATGATTGAAGGATATAACGAAGATGAGTAAGGACAATTAAATAGTTTAATTGTATATGGCAAGGATTAATTCAAAGTTAATTAATCAAGAATGAAAGGTTCGTTTTTAGGGCCTTAAGTTAGTTTTGGGTTTCAGGACTCAAAAAGATTTTGGTCCACAAGGCACATAAGGTTTAAGTGGTGTGATAACTAAAAAAATGGGCAATTAACCCACTAACAATAGGGAGACCGGCCATGCTTAGAGAGGGAATGGTTTTTATCTTATTACAAGTTTGCCACTCCAATAAAGGCAGGTGTAAAAGTAACTTTAAAGCCTTTTCTTCATAAGGGCTTTCTTTAAGGAAAAATGAGAGAACTTTTGCTCTCTCTTTCTCTCTAGAGAGGCCGGCCACCATGGGAGAACATTGCTAGCATTTTGTTCATCCATGGTTACTCATCTTCTTCCTCAACCATCCTTTCCTTGGTGTCGGAACTTAGAGGTCTCCAACTTTGGGGACTTTTGGAGAACCCATTCCTCCATCCATATCCAAGAAGTCATGGAGCCAAGCAAAGTTCCTCCATCCACATCCATGGAGCCATGGAGCAAGGAGATAAAGGAAAGAAGGCCCTCACTTGGGTGAATATCCTTTTCTAAGCAAAGAGGTGCTTCAAAGGTATAAAAGTTTCTCAACTCCTTTCTTTAAGATTTGAGTTGAATTTCACCACAACTACTATACTTTGAATTTCATGGTTTAAGTTTTTTTTTTTTTTTAAGTGCATAGAAACATGCTTCCGTCATTCAATCGTTAAATGCATGTATTATGTTACTTAATGAACTTAGTTTTTCCAAGAATCTTCCTTCAGAGCATCTAAATTTAGATGCTCTGATATCAGTTTAGTATACATGGTTTTAATTACATACATTTATTTAATGGTTCACCACATTCTCTGCATACTATTCCCACTAATTTATTTTTATACTCTACTCTTACACCACTAATTTATTTTTATACTCTACTCTTACTTTGGTTGATTCACACTTTTTACACACCACTCTCACTTTATGGCTTTGTCACCCTTCAAGTGTCGGCCTTGATTCGGGTATCCACCTTGATATCTGAGTTGGGGGTATTAACAATTTGGTTTCAAAATGAGAATCAATTCAATTCTAAATTTTCTCATGTGTTTATAACACGTAAGGAATCGGAAAAGACACTTCCTCTTAAAATCCGTAATCAAATACATAAATATCATGAATCATATCAACTAAGGAGAGCTAGTTGGTTGGATTCCTATTCTTTAGTTTTTCTATTTCCAAGCTTTTCTATTCCTTCTTTATTCCATTTTTTGTTAAGTATACATGACCTAAATTCATAATGTGGAGAAAGGAGTGAGGCAGCCAGATTAGATGAAAGAGAAAATTGATGAATTTAGGTCAAATTTATGGAAGTGATATGGTGGTGCACAAAATCACTATTGGAAAGCTGAATTCAATAGAAGGGCGCCATAGAAATTTAAAGTTTATTAGCATTCTAACTCATCACCTTATTTATTTAAAAGGTTTATTTGAAATATCTTAGGCATTTAAAAGGTTTAGTTGAATTCACAACCCTATTTATTATCATTAGATAAGTTGAGTATACCTATGATCTTCTATACGCTATATGCAAATGAGACCTTGAAGAGGTTATAGAATATGAAGCTCCATATCTAAGTTCAACTGCATTTTGCTATACTTAGCTCATTGCAGTAGACATGACATCTCTTTCGTTGTTGATCTATTTGGTAAAGATGCAGCATTGCACCTACATGCACCCATTGAATTGGTATAAGACGTTTTCCCATTACCTTGAAGGTACTACGGATTTGGGCTTATCCCGAGCGAATCCAACACCCTGATCCTAGGAATGATGCTTGCATTGTTTGTTACGCTGATGCTTGTTACTTATCAAACTTGCACAAGGCACATCCCCAAATGGTTATGTCTTTATCCTTAGATACATCGCAATATCTTGGAGGTTCACGATATAGACCCTAGTTGCAAAATCTTTGAATCGTTCTAAGATTCACCTCACTTCACTACGCCACACGTGAAACATGGTTGAGAATTTTTGTTAAACATATTCGAAGTACCTGTTGTTTTTATCAATCGTTGAATCCCAACGACGATCCATGAAGAGTATGCCATATGTATTGACTAGACCAAGACATGATACATCAACGAAGTCAACACAAGGACATATTGCATCTACATTCTATCAGCAAAGCAACATGAGATTGAAGTCAAGCAATCCAATCCTAGACAACCTTGTAGACCTCTTCATGACGTCACTACCGAAGTCTACCTTCCAGACGCTTGTCCGAGGAACTGGTATGCGTAACTATCTCATATGCAATGCTTGTGGTTCTCATTGGAAGTTTTCTCAAACTCACGAGGGTGTCCAAAAGTATACTCACTTGACCTTAATGTACTATTTTTTCCTACGAATAGGAGCATTTTTTCCACTGTGTTTTTACTTCCAAACAAGGTTTTAACGAGGCACCCATCCTGGGCTGGTCATACCCTTGTGAGTTTTCCTACTTTCGTCCTGTATGACATTTAGTTTTGACTTAATGCAACTTTTCACATTTCTACTTAGTCCATGAGTTTTTATCCCAACTTGGCTTTTACCATAACAAGCTTTTGTGAGTTTTACCTTTTTATACATTCTTCCATTGATTTAAGGCTCGCATTCACTCATTGTGCCGATGACTTCATCAATTGAACCTACTTCATTGCTGAAGACCTGATGTGCCATTTACTTGAGTATTTACACACTCAAGGGGGAGTGTTGCAGTCCTAATTATTTTAGGATTGTGATTTTGTAAATCCTAGAAAATCCTTATGGGATTCTACTAGATATTATCATATTCGAGTTGTAATCTTATTATGTAATAACCTTCCATACTACTATAAATAAAGGCACAATGAGAGTGAGAAAACACACCTCAAAATTTACCTAATTCTCTTGTGTTCTATGTTTGCCACACCTCTCTATTCCTCTATAACTCTCCAATTAAATAGGCCGTACAACAAAATATATATATAGGAAGTGGATGGAAGCCGCGTGATGGTCCCTTTAAGTTTGTGTTGGATATACATGTGAGCTTTGAGGTTTTGATTTGGAAATGGGTAAACGTGGGTTGAAGTTAATGAAGCAATGAGGAAAAGTAACAGGTGGGGATGGGAGCATCCTTATATTCTTGACAGCACCTCCTCCACATACTACATGTATGCACGCATTCGTAGCAGATTATGAGAATAGAGAGTTCAATTGTTTTATCTCTTGCCGTTGTACCATCCAATCAGAGTAGAGCTATTGCCGGCTTTTAGTTTCCTATAAATAGGGGTTGAAACTTGAAACTTGAAACAAGGGCGCAGAGATCAGTTTCTTACAGGAAGAGAAAAGGGAACTGCACAGAGAGAGAGAGAGAGAGAGGACAGGCAAAAAGGAGAAAATATGCTCCAATTCAATTAGATTGGTGTTGTTATTACTGTATACTGCATACGTATGAGGAGAAAAATATGATTATATTGATTATTATATCTTCACAGCAGGTTTTGACATAATCAAATTATAGTAATATTATGACTTTTACGTCCAGAATACGTATGCATGCTTCTAATGCTTATAGTTTTCACCTTATCAGACTATATGCATATATAGCTTGTGTTTTGTTTTAGCTATATCAAATAAATCAGCGTGTTGGTGACTGGGGTGTATATTTTAATTATACATATCTTCTTCACTCAGCTATTCTGTACCACCAGTCGGAACAATATGAAGGGAAAGACTTGTTTGTTGACTAGAATTGCTCCATGCTGGTTATTTTGTTATCAAATTATTTGCGTATGTCTACTATACATAGTTCTATGCTATATGAAATGAAGCATATGTCTAGAGTACTTAGTAATGATTACTCATATTGCATATTCAGTAATGATAAAGCATGTATAACTAGAAGCTATAGTGTGTTAAAATGTATTGCTGTTATACATGTGAGGATAGAAAGTTTATTGATTTATCATAGCCTTGTAAAGAATTAGGAGCTGTTATATAAGAGGAATTTTATTTTCTATCCGTTTCAGTTTCTCTTCATTTATTTATTTTAACTTTTGGCTCGCGTTCCCAATTCGGTTTTTTCTACCAACCCTGGGGCTGAAGCGTGACATATTAATTTTTATTTTGAAACCTTTAAAAAAAAAAATCAAATTAGATCAAACCAAATTGAACATACAGATTAGGTTTGATTGGTTTGGTCGACTTTAAAAAATTTGTCTGGGCATTATCAAGGTTCTAAAAAGCGCTACGCGCTAGTAGGGCCTCAGTTATTTTACAAGAAAGAAAGACCAAAGTTATTTCAAAAGAAAATTATCTGCAAACTTTTAACTTAAAAATAAAAAAATAAAAAAAATAATTGAATCACTTAGAACTGACTAGGTTGCCTAAATATTGCATAGAGGCTTCGCTGATTTGCTAGATGCCTAGGTCCTACTCAGGGCACACAGCTTCCACCTAGTGCCTATGCTGCTTTTTAGAATAGTGGATGTTCCTTTGTTAATCTGTTCAAGCCATAATATTCTCTTACAAGACGATCTATAATACTTTGTCATATGAAATGGAAGATCTGAAACTAAATACAAGGAACAATACATACTACTATAATCAACTGGTCTCATAGTTAAAATATGTTCAAATTTAAAAGGTATTGTCCTCCCTTGATAGTAAAAGAGAGGAATAAGGGAGGTGGCATATTAGGTCCCGTTTGGTGCGCTAGATGAGATATGTTATGATAAATTAAAATGGACTTAAGTCCAGTTCGTTGTTTGTTATATCAAATATGAGATGGACAAGACTGGACACGATAGTTTATGAGTTCATAATAGAGTGGGTTATTTAACATATCCTTAGGCCATCTCCAACCAAGCCGCTCATAAGACTATAGGCCAAAACATGGCCCTTTTTGACACAAAACCCATCTCCAATGGAGGGCTATGCCAAAAACATTTGGGACCCACCGGGCCAAACGACCAACGAGCTAGGCCAACATAACCAGGCAACCAACCCAAAAAGTTATGCCCAGCTGTTGGATTTTGAATTTTTTTTTTTTTTTTTAAGATGATTTTTTTTTAAAAAAAATTTAATATCTAAGGCGTTGTATTTCAATGAAGTTGTGTTAAAATTAAAATATTTAATAGAATGAAACTTAAAACAACATTTAACAAATAACACAATCTCCACCCTAATACTACTTGGGGGAGTTATTGAAACTTAAACAACATTTACAAATAAGAACACAACCTCCACCTTAGTACTACTTGGGAGAGTTATTGAAACTCAAACAACATGAAACTTAAACAACATTTAACAAATGACAAAACAATCTCCACCCTAGTATTGCTCAATTGTTCTTTTGGCTTAAAGATGTGCAACAAGACCTGTTATAGGTAGTTATTTGTGATATTGCAAACGTATCATTCTGTGACACCTCATGTATTTATTCACAAAGATGTGTCCAGTTCTTTTGGATTCAGAGGCAAATTAGGCTCACCATACATTCTCGCACGAGCCCTCCTTGAACTATTTGGATAATCTTGGTCGTCATCAAAGTCTCCATCAATATAGTAATCTCGTTTATCATCCATAATCATGTTGTGTAATATGATGCACGACATCATGATAAAGTTCAATTTATCTTGACTCCACCTTCTCAACATTTTTCTGGTATGCCTCTTGGTGTAACGTAAACCACCTTTCGGCATCATCCACAGGGTTTACAGTTGCTTAGACAAGTGTCGCCCATTTTAAGTAGATGCCATCTGCAAGGTAATACCTCATATTGTACTAACACCTGTTGATGTAGTAGTCAAGTTGAGGTGATTTACCCTCTGTTAGGTTATTAAAGAAGGGTGAATGCCTGAGTACTGTAATGTCATTTTAGGATCCTGGGACTCCAAAGAAAACATGCCAGATCCTTGTGTCAAATGATGTAATCGCCTCTAACATAATAGTTGGCTTTCTCGATCTATTGTTAAATCATCATTGTCATTTGGTGGGATAGTTCTTCCACTGCTAATATGTGCAATCTAATGACCCTAGCATGCCCGGAAAGCCATGTTCTTTAGTTTTGCGAAGAAGTCGAGCAAGATTTGCTTGGTTTGGCTCATGGAGGTACTCCTCTTTGCAAATCTGAACAATAGTGTGACAAAATTGAGCAAGATTCTCAAGGCATGTAGACTTAGACATACCATATATATCATCTATCGCATTAGTTGGGGAGGCATAGGCCAGCATTCGAAGTGCAACAATAACCTTTTGGGGAGGTGAGAAATCAGGACAGACTGCTCCATCAATCTTCTGCCTAAAGTACAAATTGACATGTTGGACATCATGAAGCAAACGCTCGAAGACAGGACACTTTATTCGGAAGCGACAATTGAAATCCTTTTCTGGGTAGACGATGTTAGAGTTGGAGTAGTTGTTCATCAGAGTTTCATGTGCGATCTCTATTTGTCGTGCTTTGTAAAAGCGACCAACAACAGAGCCACGCCATTGAGGTTCTTGAGTTTCCTTACACACCATGGTTACGACCATTACTGCCATTAATGTTGTGTTGTGCCATGCCTCATACTCCTTAGCTTCTCGTCTCCATTCCACCCATTTATCTTCTAATTCAGAATTGGATGAGGACCCCCAATTGGAATGGGAAGAGGATCTAAAGTTGGAAATTCATTGCAAACTTGAATGGAAATGAAAAATTTTAGACAATGACAAGAGATATTGGAGAGGACAAAAATGAAGGTGGGCGAATTCTTCCCTAATATCCAGCCAATTTATTAACATTGAAAACTGAAGATAAGAAGTGCCACGTAGATAAGAATCATATCTGAAATTTGCATAACCAATTACATCTCGACATGTGGCACTTGAAAATCTTATCCGAAAAATTATTAAGATTACATAAAGATAAGAAATATGGAGAGCTATTCACTTTAGCAATATGCGTCAATCGAAATCCTATTCGAAAAATTATTGAGATTATATAAAGATAAGAAACCTGGGGGCTTATTTATTTAGCCTTATACATGAGTTAGAAGTCCACGTTCTTCATTTAGCGACAAGCGGTACTCAAAATATGTCTGAAAACCTTATTTTAATATCGTAGTTTAATTCAATTAACCTATAAAATTAAAGAACAAACTTAAAATAATAAATTAATGAGGGGGCTAAAAAATACCCCATTTCAGTTGGAGATGATATATAATATGGTTTAACATTGTTAATTAAAAAAATAATTTCTTGTAGGGCTAGAATCTGGCCTGAGCTAAACATAGTGCCTTCGGTTAGAGATGGCCTCATACATGAATTACAAGTCCTGTATTAAAAATCTTTGCCTATCCAATCCTATCACTAAAACCCAATCACATCTAACCTACCAAACGAGGCAATGGTTGAGCATCCCCAATGGGGGCTTTATCCTCCATGAGGCTACCATATTTCCAGCCTTAGCGAGAAATTTCATCCCTGATGAGCCAGAAAATGGGGCTAGATCTACTACTGGGGCTAGCAACTTCCTTTCTTGGGTAGCATAAAATCAGTGTACATCTAGCCCCAAAAAACAATTGGTCCCACAAAAAAAGTAGCAACCCATGTGAGCAAAATTCTATCACTCTCCCTCCACTTGTGAATACACTTATACTCTCATTTTATTATTATTTTTAATTATTTTTTCTTACTTATTTTTCTTGCAATTTGACTAATTAATGATTGTTTTAAATTCCATAAGAATTAAAATTTCAAATTGATTTATTGTTCGTGGGCATTGATGGGTGAAATTTTCAAATAATTTTTTTTTTTCAAAATTGTATGATACTAATTCACCAATTGGTGCTAGGTAAATTATTGTGTTATACGTGAAAATCAAATTATTTCAAAGGGCAAAATGGGGTTTGTTTCTTTCAATGGATGAGATTGAGATAAGGGAATCTAATCCAACGAACGATTCATAATGATGAAATCTAACTTTATCACAATTTGAACTTTTTAGGTTGAAGGGTTCATTAAAAAAATTTAAGATAGCACGTCAAAAAATCAACTTAAGAAAAGCTAACAAAAAAAATAAAAAAATTATCGCTTAATCAAATTACTACATAAATAAATATATATGGCCCCATATAGACCTCGAAAGATATAGCCCCTCATTGGGAGAGATTCTTTTATAAAGCCCTAAAGATTCCTCGGAGCTCTAAACTGGGCTATATCCACCACTTTTCCAGCTCCATATAGAGCCCATCACTGGGGATGCTTAGGCCATCTCCAATTGAAGGAGGGCCAGAGGGTTCCTTTTAGCCCTCCAAGAAATTATATTTTAATGAACATTGCCAGGCCATATTTCATACCATCTCCAACCGAGGGGGCCAAAGGGCCATAGGCCAAACATAGTACTATGACAAAATACCATCTCCAACCGAGGAGGCCAATGGGTTATAGGCCAAACATAATTTATTATTTTAATTGAATTAATATGGTTTTCAGGTAGGATTTCTTGTCGAGATGTAATCTCAATAATTTTTCGGATAGGATTTCGAGTGACACGTGTTGCTAAAGTGAGTAACTCTCCAGATTTCTTGTTGAAATGTAATCTCAATAATTTTTCGGATAGGATTTCGAGTGACACGTGTCGCTAAAGTGAGTAACTCTCCAGATTTCTTGTCGATATGTAATCTCAATAATTTTTCAGATAGGATTTTGAGTGCCATGTGTTGAGATGCAATTGGTTGTGCATATTTTAGATAGGATTCTTATCTGCGTGGCACTTCTTATCTTCAGCTTCTAATGTCCATAAATAGGCTGGATATTGGGGTATAATTCACACACCTTGATCTTTGCCCTCTCTAATATCTCTTTCAATTCAAGTTTGCAATGAATTCCAATTTTGGATCTTCTTCGCATTCCAACTGGGAGTCCTCATCTAATTCTGAATTGGAAGATAAATGGGCGCAGATGAGACGAGAAGATGAGGAGTTCGATGAATAAGATGAAGCATGGCGCAACACTGGCAGCAATGGCAGGGGTCATGGCGTGTGAGGCAACTGAAGAACAACCTCAATGGGGTGGCTCTGTTGTTGCTTGCTTTTATAAACCATGAAATAAAGAAATGGCGCATGAGACTCTGATGAACAACTACTTTAACTCCACTCGGTGTACACAGAAAAGGATTTCAGACGTCGCTTCCAGATGAGGCGTCATCTCTTCGAGCATTTACTTCATGATGTCTAACAGGTTAATCCATACTTTTGACAGAAGATAAACTGAGCATGCCGCCCTAGTTTCTCACCTCATCAAAAGGTTACTATTGCACTCCGAATGTTGGCCTATCCTCAGCTAATGTAATGAATAATACATATGGTATGTCTGAGTCTACATGCCTTGATAATCTTGCTGAGTTCTGTTACACAATTGTTCAGATTTACAAAAAGGAGTACACCTTCGTGAACCAAATCAAGCAGATATGGATTGGCTCATTCGCAAAGTTGAAGACCGTGGCTTTCTTTGGAGTCCCATGATCCCAAAATGACATCACAATACTTGAGCGTTAATCCCTCTTCAATAACTTAACGAAGGGTAAATCACCTTAACTTGACTACTACATCAACGGGCGTCAGTACAATATGGGGTATTACTTGGCAGATGACATCTACCCAATGTGGGTGACACTTGTCCAAGCAATTGCAAACCCTATGGATGACGCCCAAAGGTGGTTTACCTTATACCAAAAGGCATACCAGAAAGATGTTGAGAGAGCTTTCGGTATTCTACAAGCACGGTGAAAGATCATTAAGGAACCAGAAAGAAGGTGGAGCCGAGATAAGCTGAACTCCATCATGATGTCGTGCATCATATTACACAACATGATTGTGGAGAATGAGCGAGATGGCTATATTGATGGAGAGTCTGATGATGACCAAGATGATCCAAATAGGTCAAGGAAGGCTAGTGCGAAAATATATGATGGGCTTAATTTGCCTTTGGATCCAATAACTGGTAATATCTCTTTAAATGAGTACATGAGGCATATGATGATATGTTTGCGTGCCACAAATAAGTACCTACAACAGGATCTTGTTGCACATCTTAGGGCCAAAAGAACCATGAAGGAGAAGTTTAAGTTTTATGTTGTTAATTGTTTTTTTTTTTAATGTTGTTTAAGTTTGAATAACTCCCCAAAGTAGTACTAGGATGAAGATTGTGTTGTTTAATGTTGTTTAATGGATTAGGTAGTTATAGGGAAATTTATTTATTTATTTTTTTTAATTTGTCAGGAAATTTTTTTTTTTCAAATGCAACGGTAACTTGGCGTTAGCATGATGTCAGGCGTCATGCTGACACCAGGTAGCCGTTGACTTTTGAATTTTGGGCCAGCCGATTGGCCTGATTTCCCATTTTTAGCCCGATGAGGCCCACAAGCTATTTTGTCTAATCCTTGATTGGAGACGATTTTCGTATTATTTCAAATTATTTTTAACCGGACTGAATCAGTTGGAGATGGTTTTATGGTTGTAAACCTCGTGTCCCGTTAACAGCGGCGCTGGACCCATCACCATTTAAATAATTGCGTCCACTCCATCTAAGTTTCCATCTTGAAAACAAACCTCTAATCGGACAGACCAGACAGTGAGAGCCTGGGACCCACGACAATACTGTTTCCCAAATGCCAATGATAGTGAGCTGTGAGATGAGACCTTCTCTTCTCTTCTCTTCTAGGTGGCGGGGCAGTTGGCCACGTGTGCACTAAACAATGCGTAGACGGATAAACCTAAAAGAAACTTTCTAATTACTCTAATTAAATAGATAATTACATTTTAATATAAATGCGAAAAAAAAAGCAAGGAAGTAGCCTTCCTCACATTGTATTATCATCATCAACCAAACCCTACGGAATTTCGTGGACTTTTCTGATCAAAAATCCAAAAGGCTCTATTTTTCCGTTGTGGGTTCTTCTTCGGACTTCTCGAGGTTCGATTTTCATCTGCTAATTCGTTTAAATTTTTTTCCCTGATATAGTTAATTTAATAAGTTGATAATTTTTTTTTACGACCCAGAAAACAGTTGTGATTATCTTCCTGTATGTGAAAATTTGAAATTGGATGGTGGAATTTCATGGGCAATCAGTATTTTCTGGTTAATCTATGGAGGATTTTAATCTTTTATTATCCATGTAATCATAAGCAGATGAACCTGTTGTTTACTTGATTGGATTGTATTTGGTTTTTAATTTTTTCTTATGTGATGGATGGTAATTTCAGGTCAAATGGCAAAGAGTTACTTCAAGCAAGAACATGATCTGGGTTTGTACCAGTATTTTGCAGATTAAATTGACACTGTTTTCAGTTTATGGGAAGAAAGAAATAGTGAATTAATTTATGCATTTATGTGGTTTTGGTGTTTAAATCTTCAGAGAAGAGACGGGCAGAGGCTGCTAGGATCAGAGATAAATACCCAGATAGAATTCCAGTAAGAATTACAGTTCCAATTACGATTACCTAATTAACAATTATTGTCCAAGATGTGACCAGAAAGTAAAAAACCTGTTTAGTGCAGTAAAGGATTAGGATGGTTCTGTGTTAATTCATAATAATCTGGTCTACTGGTGCCAAATTAGCGTTTAAAATTACTGCCGGTGTCCGTATTAATTAGATTATCAGCTTTAGATATTGAGAAGTTGATTTCGGATTTGTTACCAGTTCCCTCGACGATATCGAGGACGAGATTTTGTTATCTAAAATCTTTTTATTACTATTTCAAGGTGATTGTGGAGAAGGTAGAAAGAAGTGATATCCCAAACATTGATAAGAAAAAGTAAGCTTTTCTTCTTCGCAGTATTGAATGTGTTAAATGCGTTTGTTATGTTCCCTGGTTCAGTTTGCTGCTCTTTGATTCCGTCTTGTTTATTCAATTTTTAGCAAAGTTGACATCTTTCTAGTTTCGGACAAACATTTTAAGTAATTCCTTCTCCTTGATTACCTAATTCTTACAATGGCTGAAGTAGGGTTTTCTTTATTTGTGTGATCATCGTCCTTAGTAAAATGATTTCGTCGTGGATAATTGTCTTTATGTATCATAGGACAGTATCCATTTTCTCTTTGGTTACCGAATTCTTCAGTGGCTGAAGTAGGGTTTTCTTTGTTTGTGTGATCATCGCCCTTGGTAAAATGATTTCTCATGGATAATAGTCTTTATGGTAATATGACAATATCCTACTGCCACCGTTTCTTTAACTATATAAACTGAATCTGAAAATTACAGGTACCTTGTCCCGGCCGATCTAACTGTGGGACAATTTGTTTATGTTATCCGCAAAAGGATCAAGTTAAGTGCAGAAAAGGCAATCTTTATATTTGTGGACAATGTGCTCCCACCAACAGGTAAGTTTTGTGATATCGTCCATTGGAGGATGCTGCTGTCTGCTTGGCCTTTCGATTGAACATCACCAACCTATAACGTCTTACGTCTTTGCAGGTGCAATTATGTCTGCCATATATGAAGAGAAGAAGGATGAAGACGGGTTTCTCTATGTCACGTACAGCGGTGAGAATACATTTGGTTATCAGATTCCACTGTGTAGCCCCTGATTATTTGGATACACCAATCTTCATCCATTCCCGGCATGTTTGATTTCATCTCTGCGATCTTCCTTTCGTTATGCTGATGCTTCTGTTCTTATGCCTACTTGATAAACACCTTCGCGGTGGTAATATGTATAGTCACATATTGTACAAAATGTCGAAGTTCTGGTTTACGATTAAAATTTACACTTGTTTCAGTTCGTAATTATTGAATGAAGATCTCTGATCAGTGCTAGTTTTTGCTGGTCATGGTTATGTCGGGGTGCGACTTTGATGAAAGTTTATTAGAGTATATGCTATAAAACGTATATAATATGCCGAGCTTTCTTGTTGTTGCATCTTTGACTTCCTAGTTCCTACAACGTGCACTTATGGGTTTTATGACATTAGTTTTGCTGTCAAAAACCGCAACCTCTGCATATTTTTGGGTGCCGCCCTCTGTTTCTATTGCCAGGATGAAAATATGAAAAGTAACCGAAGAAAGCAAAGACTAGTATTATTCATGGAAAAAAGAGAGGAGGGTGATTCAGCTGCATGTGGAGCGCTTCCCGTGGCTGTCCGGGCCACCCGAACTCAAGAACCTAAGACCACCTCTAACCTCTAACCGAGGGCATTATTAACCTAAAATTAAACAAAACAATCCCCAATCAAAGCGTATTTGAAAATGGGCATATTTTGCTATTCGTAGGCCATCTCCAATCGAAGGGATTATGTTTATCTCCTGTTCAGATTATAGCCTCGCAAGAAATTATTTTTTAATGAATAATGCTAAATTATATTTATGTACTATCTTCAACTGAATAGGCTGTTTTTCAGCTTTCTCAATAATTTGTTATTTTAAGCTTGTTATTTAAATTTATTGGTTAATTTAGATAAACTACTATTGAATGTTTTTAAATCTAGTCATCGAATTTGAATCAACTATTGCAACTGACGAGCTTGGCCAAAAAAGGGCTAAGAGAGGGTAACATTTGGCCAACCTGATGCCATTTTGACCAAATAATAGTATGGTAGGCTCCATAGAGTTATAGCATAGTCATCGGGTGAAGATGGATTTTTGAGCAAATTAAGTCATTGTTTTGCCTTTAGACCTTTAACCCTCTCGATTAGAGATAGTCTAAGTCCCCATATGGGCTAAAAAATGTTAGCCCCCGGGCACATGGCCATTTCTTTTTCATAAAGCCAACAACTTGATAATATGGTGAATAAGCGCTCAGGCATATCAAGTAATAAAAATATAGAGAAGGTAATATTTAGTTCTCCATGCTTGGAGACGGAAAAATTTAGCCATTATTATTTCTTAGAAAAATATATTTTGAGGGCTAAAATTGGAGATAGCCTAAGGACCTTCTTGAATTCCTTTTTGTTTTTGAAATTAATGAGTTATTAAGTAATTTAAAGCTAATTGAGACAAAAAAATGGATTTAAGCCGGAATTCTAACATGTCTTGAGAAGTTTTAAGTATATGCGGGCTTCGGTCATGCGCAATGTGAAATGTTAAAGAGAATAGGTAACAAATTTGAAGGAGAAAATGTTGATGGGCTGCTTTATTTTTGTAGGTCAATCATTTATGGGAGATTGGTCGACCTCAACCTTGGGGTCAGCGTTTTGTACCAAAATACCGAAATCGATCCAAAAAATTATGAACCGAATACTAAAAAAAACCAGAAACTGATAACCTCGAACCGTTTGGTAACCGATGCCAAACATACACTGATTCGTAATGGGTATCGGATATAGAAACTAAGATTCACTGTGTAAAACTTTCATTTCATTGAATAATTAATTTAGGACAATACAAGATAGTATATATAGTCAAAGTCTAATTACAATAGTACCCTTAACTTTTACAACTAACTACACAATTACCACAACTAACTGTTTACTATTATAACAAACTAGTATCAGTTTTGGATGATTTGACATCTTCCTTAAACACCCCCTTAAGCTAAGCTTGGTATCAACATTGCTTCCAAGAGGAAGCTTGGATTTGAGATAGCTAAACCTGCTTCTAGATAAGGATTTGGTATGAATGTCTACCAATTGATCTTGATTGCAGACAAATTGAACTTTGATGAGATGTGCCAATACCAATTCCCTGATACAGTGATGTTTGATTTCAACGTGTTTTGTTCTTGCATGAAATACTGGATTTGCAGCAGGTGAGATAGCTGAAATGTTGTCAAACCATAGGTTAGGAACCTGAGAGAGTGGAAAACCAATGTCTTGAAAAGTTTTGCATATCCAAGTGAGTTCTGCAGTTGTGTGTGCTAACCAATGATATTCTGCTTCAGTAGATGATCTTGCTACTGTGGATTATTTCTTGGTACTTAAACTGATGAGGTTTGATCCTAGAAATGCACAGTAGCCATTGGTTGAGCGCCTATCAAAAGTGCGCCCTACCCAGTCAACATCAAAATATGCATTAAGTTTGTTGTCATCCTTTTTAAACCAAATACCTTCAGAGACAATTCCTCTGAGATATCTAAGAACCCTTTTCGCAGCTTGTATGTGTTGTTCTCTAGGAGCACGCATGAATTGACATATTTGATTAACTGCAAATAAATATGTAGTCTTGTCCATGTCAAATACTGTAAACCACCAACAATGGACCTGTACTCTGGGGGAGTAGATAGGAGAAGACCTTTGTGATCAAGTTTCTGAGAACCAAGTGGAGTACAACAAGGTTTGGCTTCATCTAAATTGGTTTTCATGAATAATGAAAAATGACACAGAAAGGCATTAAGACCAGTTACCAAGATGTCGTTTACATAGACTAGCACAATAACCAGAGTAAGGCCCTTGAAACAAACAATGAGGCATCTAAGGAAGAATGCACAAAGCCAAATTGAATGAGAGATAGGAAAAGTTTGTCAAACTAAGCTCTTGGTGCTTGTTTAAGGCCATATAGAGATTTCCTCGATTTACAGACATGATTTGTTGTATACACACATCCTCTTTTAAATCATCATGAAGAAAGACATTACCTAAGTCAAACTGATTTAAAAACCAAATAAATTGCACTGCAAGTGATAAAAGTTCTCGAATTGTAACTAGTTTAGCTACATGACTAAAAGTTTCTTGAAAGTTAAAACCTACTTGCTGGTGATAGCCCTTAGCCACAAGTCTGGCTTTAAATCTTTCCACAGTACCATCAGGTTTCTTCTTTATTTTGAAGATCCACTTGGAACCAACAACATTTTGTGAAGGAGATGAAGGAACCAAGGTCCAAGTGCCTGAACTGCAAGGCATTAAATTCATCTTGCATGGCAAATCTCCAATAAGCAGGTTTAGATGTTTGCAAGTATGTAGTAGGCACAAAATCAACATCAGATGGAAAAGGATGTTTAGTGGTTGTGTACAGTTTTGGTTTATGTATGCCAATTTTAGAACGAGTAATCATTGGATGTGTGTTGCCATGAGGTAATGACATAGATGTGTCACTGGAATTGATACATGCTGCAACAGTAATAAGACTTGGAGGAATAGTTGGAGGGTTCGAAATATTTGCAGAACTTGGAGAAACATGACTGGGGACATTCCCAGTTGCAGAACCTGAAGTTGCAGAACCTAAAGGTGCAGAACCTGAAATTGTAGAACCAGAATGTGAACTTGGGAATGGCACAAAGAACTGAAGATCCATAAATGTTGGAGTAGTTACAGGAATTGAAATAGTGCCCTAAGTGAATGACTAAAAGGGATATGTAGTTTTCCTTGAAATGTAGGTTTTGCTAGTGACAGGGTCAAGACATCTATAACCCTTATGTTGTAAACTGTAGCCCAAAAAGACACATCTTTTACTTTTGGCATCTAACTTTTAGTGAACATAGGGCTTGAGGCATGGGAAACAACTGCTACCATAGATTTTGAGTCTCGAATACTCAAGAGGCTTGTGAAAAAGTAATTCCTAAGGAGATTTTGATTTCCTAGAAATTGGTAACATGTTGATAAGATACATAGCAGTAGAGAATGTTTCCACCCAATAGGTATCTAGAACATTGGAAACAACAAGTAAGGTTATGGCAGCTTCAACAGGATGTCTATGCTTTCTTTCAACACAACCATTTTGTTTAATGGTGTGGGGACAACTTAATAATACCAAGTTTACTCAAAAATGATTTAAACATAGTACCAATGAATTCACACCCTAAATCTGAATACAAAATCTTTATTTTATTTCCAAAATTTTTTTATACATAGGTTTTTAGTGCAACAAAGGTAGAATAGGCATATGACTTTGCCTTTAATGGAAATAACCAACTATATCTACTACAACCATCAACAATTAATAGATAGTATTTGAAACCACTAGGTGAAGTAATAGATGCAGGGCTCCAAAGATCACAGTGAAGCAATTGTAAGCTTTGAGTGGTTGTAGAGCTGGCAGATCCAAAAGGAAGTTTATAATTTTTAACAGGAGCATAATCTGAGTAGAAGAATTCAACAACGGACTTTGCTTGCACTGCAAATTTATTGCTGGAAATAACCTTTCTAAAGATTGAAGAAGATGTATGACCCAATCTTAGGTGCCAAACCTTCACAGGAGCTTTGACACTTATTAAAGCTGATAGTGATGAAGTAGTATGCTTGCAAGATCCTTGAAGTGGATAAAAGCCATCTTTAACTTGTCCCCACAAAAGCATCTTCCCCGAAATATGATCCTTTACAGTGGATCCATCAGGGTCAAGTGTCAAAGTAAAATTATTGTCTTTGAACAATTGATAAGTAGACAATAAGTTGTGTTTCATATGAGGAACATGCAATACATTGCTCAACTTAAATGAAGCCTAAGGAGTATTCAAAGAAGATGAACTAACAAGATGAATAGACAGACCTTTTTATCATCTCGTATGTAGAATTTGTCTTCACCAATGTATGGAGAAGAGACTGAGAGATTTGCAATGTCATTGGTGATGTGTGATGTAGCCCCATAATCCAATAGCCAAGATGGAGAAGGTTTGGAAGAGTAATGAGCACATAGAGCAATAAGTTTGGCTGGTGGTATCCTTCCAAAAAATCTTAGGATTCATCCCATCAAAACAGTTAATGGCTTCGTGGCTGGTGGAACCACATATTTGGCATGTAATCTTGAAGCTAGATGAGTGTGAAAAACCTTGATAATTTGACCTAAAACCTTGATAATTGGAGTGATTCTGATTTCCGGGACTATTGCCATTAAAATTGCCACGATTGTTATTGTAATTGCAATTCCCTCTGCTAGAATTGCAATTATTTCTCCTTCGATTAGAATTGTACCAGAAAGATGATTGAAGTGGTTGATTGTACGCATCAAAGGCTTGTTGAGGAAGCTTTGGCAGCAACAGTACCTGAGACTGAACAGAAAAACCTGAAATAACTTAGTGGCAGAAGAAGAGATTGTTTGTTTACGACGAGCCATGGAGATTTCCTTAGTGAGTAACAAACCATGCAGTTTGTCAAGAGAGTTAGAAGATAGACGAAGCATAATTGAATTAATGAAAGACTTGAATTCATCAGGCAATCCATGAAGTGTTGTTGCGATTAGGTCATGATTAGAGACAAATGAGTCAGTGGCTGTAAGAGAATCTGAAATTTCTTTAATCTGTTGCAGGTATTCTAAGATTGATCGAGAACCTTTCTGAATTGACTAGAGACGAGATCATAGTTCATTAGAAACTCCACCAAATCATTGTTTAAGCTTCTGCCATAGTTCTTGAGACATAGAAAGGTGAAAGGTATCAAGTCCTAAAAAAAAATGTCGAATTCAACCAGATCAAAAGGTTTTGATCATTTTCAAACCATTAATCAAACATTGGATTCAAAGATCGATCTGGGAGAAGTGGAGCCGAACATGGCTTAGTTCCGCCAATGAGACCAAGAAGCTTGTAACAGTGAAGAATCAGGGGGCAAACAACACATGCCATGGAAGATAATTCATTTTCTTAAGTTTAATTGGCACCATGCTGCTAATATTCTGGATCGTAAGAGACATATACGAATTCGGAGGTTGAAATTTACAGAGGAATTAAAGTTTGGTAATGTTGGTGAATCCATTGAAGAAGATGATTCAGAGGGAGATGTCATGACATGCAGAGGCAAGATTCAAGATTAGAAGAGTAAAATCAAGAATTGAAGGAAGAAAATCAGAGATGAAGCAAGAATTCGATCAGGAATTCGATGTCGTAGAGTAGAATAGGATCAATATTGTGAGGCAAATGGCAAGATACCATATAGAAATTGAGATTCTCTACATAAAACTTTCATTTCATTGAAGGGTAAATTTAGGACAATACAAGATAGTATATGCAGCCAAAGGCTAATTACAATAGTACCCTTAATTTTTATAACTAACTACACAATTACCATAACTATTTACTGTTATAACAAACTAGTATCAGTTTTGGATGATTTGGCATCTTCCTTAATATTGGAATCTCGCCATATATTGGGTAATATCTAACTAAACCAATCTTTATTCTATAATATATATATATATATATATATATCTAATTAATAATAGTCTTGAATAGAAGAAAAGTCTGAAGTTCAAACTTCATGTTTGTCTCTCGACTCAATCTGGTTTGAACCACCACCAGACTTCACTTCAGACCTTTTTTCTCGATTAGTCAGCCACCACGCACCACCATCCCACTTTATCGTGTAACCACCACCACTACGACTTAGTGTGGTCCTCTACAAGTCTTCTTCACACCTCAACAACGTCAATCACTTTTTTCCACCGTTAACTTCTTCTTCGAACAAGACCACCACCTACCACTTCGCTGCATACAGTGGTTGTTGTTACAACTATATTAGAGAGGTACCTAGGAATGTGGTTATTTATTCATGTCTTAGTGTACTAGTGATGTTTTGTGATGATACAATAAACTTTAACCCCTTAAATTTAACCTCCAGCAAAATGGCAAATCAAATATCTCGAAGCTTAAATAGTCATTGGCTATTAGTTTGTTCGTTAAACTTAAGCACTTTTGCAACTTAAGCTAGTTGGCTAGTGAGGGTGCTATAAAAATATTTGGTCATTCTTTGATTAAGAATGTGTGGACGTGACACCATTGGTCAACAAAGAAAAAAATTGTAAAAATGATTATATTGTTCACCTGATTCAAGTTAAAGTTGTTGATATTAAGTGTATATGATGCGAGATTTATACGCACACAAATTAAACCCTATTTGTGACAATTGTAGTAATGATGTAAGTAGGGATCGTTCTAACCGGGGATTAACTAGGGGTGCTAAACACTTGACTCAAATAAATAAAACTAACTTTTAAAACACTTAACTTACTTAACAAGAATTCAAAACAAGTACACAAGACTCCAAATACTTAAAAACACAAAAATAAAACAAATACGAATGATTAAGACTCAACGAAATATGGGGGAAATGTGTTTGGGCGAGATTAAATTAAATGGACATATTATAATTAAGGGCAAAACGTAAATATGAATGTGATGAAAATATGGATGATGGAATAGCCAAGGGGTTCTTCTCCACACATGTTACACTTGCATACAAGATTGATTCTCAGTTGGTCTTTCGATAAATTATGAAACTCAACACCCCGGGTTAATTAGGTCCGCTTAAATTAACCGTCAAGTTTTCCTTAAGTTAATGAATTGGATGGGTTTGCGCAACGTAATTCACAACATTCTCCAAAAGTCCTTTACGTGAAAAACACAATAAAGATACAATCAAAGATCATTAAACAACATGAAAACTATAAGTGTTGACGAGACATTCGTTACTATGATGAGCATGAAACTCGTGCCAAGAATTCATGTAGCGCGATTGTTTATAAGCAACCTCCACTACTTGTGAATATAAGTTCGTAACGATTAGGTGAAACTCACTTATATTCTAGCGTCATATTCATGCATGAAAATTAAGCGCGCATTCTCAATAAACATACATAAATAAGTTATCAATCAAACGGTTAAACAAATTGAATCCACAACTTATGAAATTCCAACGAAAGTTAGTCAATTCATATTGCAAATATAAACATAGTTTCGAATCACCCCCTAGCTAAAGGGGGTTTAGTTCCTCATAACTTTGAAATCAAAGAAACACCTAAACATTCCAACAACTCAAACTTGAATTGTATGAACGTTTAGGCACTCTTCTCTTCCTCGTTGTTGTAGCACAAGATCTAAGGAGATGTTTAGGGCTTTAGGTGTATGTGGAATGGAGAGGGGAATGGTTGGAGTGGCTGCAATGGAGGAGAAAAACTGCACAAAATGGAAGGTGATTCACGGCACAAGATGTGTGTTTGTGTTGTGTGTTGTGTTGTGAATGGAATGAATGAATTGTGGCTGCAATGGATGCTTATTTATAGGTAAATAAGAGGGAACATGACAGCTAGGAGGTGGGTGGAAATGTGGCTGCAAGGTGTGTGAATGATTATGAATGAATGCATGTGGATGTGGCTAGGTTGGAAAGCTGAAATTGCTGGAATTCAAAGTGAATGTGCACGGCAAAGGGTGTGTTTATGTGTTGTGGCTGATTTGTTTGTTGATTAAAGATGCATGTGGATGAATTATACAATGGGAAAGTATGTGATTGATAACTAGGGTGAATGGTGGCTGCAATGATGAAGTGTGATGGCTGAAAATGGCAAGGGAGGTGCACGGCAATGATGGTGTTTTTGGAGTTGAATGTGGCTGCAAGGTGTAAATGATTATGGCTGCAAGGTGTAGATGAGTATGGGTATGATAATTGATAATTGTATGGTTATGATAAGTGTATAGTTATGATAAGTGATAAGTGAATGATTATGATAAGTGATAAGTGAATGATATGTTGTTATGATAAGTGTATGATATGTTGTTATGATAAGTGTATGATATGTGGTGATGATAGTTTGGTCTTCAATTTCGTCCATCTACTTGGCTTTAAGCATATGCAATCCATTTAATGCCCCAAACTACTCCAAAATGCATCCTTTCGTCCAACACATCTTATGATCCTGAAAACACACAAAAGAAGCATAAAGGACTAAAATAACTAAAGAAACATAACGTAAATGTACGAGAACAAGCCATTTAAGTCGCATGAATATGCTCCTATCAAATACCCCCACACTTAGCTTTTGCTAGTCCTCGAGCAAAACAGAAAAACAAAACAAAACGAAACGAAACAAACCAAACACAATCTTAAACCTTCCAACGTTGCCTCAGGGATTTCCAATGCACATGACATGTTAAAAATCATCATTCCCACAGATTTTGGTTATCTTTACACTTAATCATACTTAATCATAGTCACCACATACTAATTCACAATTAAGCATTTAAAACCATGTTTTGAATGTAGTAACATGCCTTAGAGAATTTGCTCAATTCCTTACAAAATATGCACTCAATTTTCACTCAGATTTTCTGACTACACACCCTAATCTAGTTATATGTGAGAAGATTGATGTAAGCATAAAAACGAACACTCACATATACGTATTTCAAATGAAGCAATTTCTGGAGTTAATAAGCATGTTTTTAGGTATGATCTCATGAATGGAATGCTACTACTTAGATGCGAGAACCAGTGACACCATATACTCATACCAAGTTCAAACTCCACAAATTGAAACACATAACACTCAAGATTGAAGTCACGGGTTATACTGGGGGTTGGGGTGTTTGGATAACAAAGAAGGAGTATGGAAGACAAAGGTTCTTTAAGCAATAGTGAGCAAAGTAATGAATTAGACATTTAGAATTCCCTTTAGAACGCAAATATCAACTTTGAACACCCAAGGGGGAATCACACAAAACTTAGGGCCATATTCAACTTTTTTTTTTGGACCCTTTCTTCAACCATCAACGCTTGTGAGTTCATTCTTACTTATTTTCACTCCTTTTCTTTCTTTTCTTCTTCTTTTTCTTTTGAATCTCAAAACATACATATAAACTTAAGAACAAACTTTTACTCCCCCACACTCATTTTCTTGCATAATGTAACTCAAAAGGAATTCATTTTCCGTCATGCTTACTATGCTTCAAGAACAAGGGTACGGATGGTCCTAATCTAGGCTATGTGAGAATGATATGGGTTAACAAAGAACATGGGCTAAACAAGGCTCAACGGGGTTAAATCTTACAACATATACGAAATATGGGAAGTAAGGCTATTTGGCTATGGTGGCAACTACACAACTTCATCTTGATATATGTTATGCAATTCAATGTCATGCTTTGAATGAAACGGATATAAGTTCTAGCATTTAGTTCTATCATGATACAATTGCATTCTAAGTAGCAACCAAGCAAGGAATAATGAGATCATGCAACAACTTTAGAAAACAAAGAATCACAGATTATAACTCTCCAAAGAACGTTTAGGCTCAAGTCTCACAAGGTTGTAGCGTTTGTATGAGTTCCTTCCTTCAAGCATGTTACAAAAACGAATTTTTCTTTTATGATTGCATGTGAAGTCATACATTATAACCATAACTAAGCATATACCAAGAGTAAATCAAACTTTTCTCCATGTTTATAACTCTTTTTAACAGTCATGCAATTACAAACCAAATCCTCATCATTGTGTTGGAAGGTACCCTAAGACATAAACACACAAAAACGACTCAAAACACTCTTTTTAGGTTTTTCAAAACATGTTTTTCAAATTTTTATGTGATTTTCTGAGTTATAAAACAAAACATACTAAAACACTCTAAAACAGCTTAAAAACATTTTAAAACAGCAAGGAACAACACTTGAAGTTAAGGGTGATAAAATCCACGAATTTGCATCAGATATACTTAGTTACCCCCCCCACACTTAAATCAAACATTGTCCTCAATGTTTTAAGCTTAAAATCACACCAAACAAAAATAAACATAAAAACAGCAACGAAACATACTAAACATGGCATAATGTAAATAACAAAGAGAAGAGTTTAGAGACGCAAATCTGGTTGTGGAATGTAAATTCCATCTTCTCCTTGTTGATTGCATTGAGGCTTGATGTTGGTGATTCCACAGGCTTAATCTTGAACTGGTTTCCTCCCATCGTTGATTTTCCTTTGTGCTACTCTTGAACTGGGCTGGAGGATTCTTTTGTTCTCCCCCGAAGGTGATGCGAGATTTATACGCGCACAAATTAAACCCTCTTTTTGTCAATTGTAGTAAGTATGTAAGTAGGGATCGTTCTAGACCGGGGATTAGGAGGGATTGTTAACCACTTGGATTTGACTCAAAAACGTAAAATAACAATATGAAACACTATACTAGACTCAAAGAATGCAAAACTAAACTTTAAAACACTAAAACAAACCAAAAGACTCAAACATCACCCAAAACACTCAAAACTGCCTTAAAATCACTTTCTGGGGCAGTTTTGAGCACTTTGGTGAATTTGGACGAATTTATGTAACAAATTGAATCACAACACTTATAAACACAAACTAAATTGATTTCTAACTAATTTGACAAGAAAGTAAAGGGGGATTTAGGTTTTGACGAATTTAAACTAAAAGAACAGATTGTAAGTAAAAACAGATAGTAAAGATGAATGTGATGAAAATATGGATGGAAGGCTAGCTAAGGGGTTCATCTCCACACATGTTACACTTGCATAATAAAATGATTTCCAATTGCATTTCAATAAACCATGAATTCTCAACACCCCAAGTTAACCGTGATGCACTAATTAACCTTCAAATCTTCCTAACGTTATTGAATTGGATGATGCATGCGACAATTCAAAACATTCCCCACAAGTCCTCAACATGAATGCATAGAAGAGGTACAAGCAAGAATCATTACGCTCTATGAAAATTATAAGTGTTGACGAGGCATTCGTTACTATGATTGCATGAAACTTATGCCAAGAATTCGTTTAACGCGATTGTTTATAAGCAACCTCCACTACTTGTGAATATAAGTTCGTAACTATTAGGTGAAACTCACTTATATTCTAGCGTCATATTCATGCATGAAAATTAAGCGTGCACTCTCAATAAACATACATAAATAAGTTATCAATCAAACAGTTAAACAAATTGAATCCACAACTTATGAAACGCAATTAGAAGTAATCAAATCAAAATGCAAGCATAAACATATATTTCGAATCACCCCCTAGCTAAAGGGGGTTTAGTTCCTCATACGTACAAAACAAAGAGAATCAAAGAAACACCTAAACATTCCAACAACTCAAACTTGAATTGTATGAACGTTTAGGCCCTCTTCTCTTCCATTCCTCATTCGTACAAAACAAAGAGTATTGAAATTAAACATTGAAATCAAAGAAACACCTAAACATTCCAACAACTCAAACTTGAATTGTATGAACGTTTAGGCCCTCTTCTCTTCCTCTTCGTTGTAGCACAAGGTCTAAGGATAGTTTGATGGTGTGAATGGTTTGGGGAGTGGTGTTTGGATTAATAGGGAAACTCACGGCCAAGGATTGGTGTGATGGTTGAATTTCTGCAATGGATGAGTGAATGGAAGAATGTCCATATTGTGGCTGCAATGGATGCTTATTTATAGGTGAAATGGGGGGAACATGACAGCTAGGAACTTGGTGGAAAGCTGCAATGGTGATGGGAGATGCATGTGGCTTGGTTGGAATGAAAGGGAATGCAATCTGAAATGGGAGATGGAATGGGATGCACGGCAATGATGGTGTTTTGTGTGAATGATGGCAGATTGTGTTTGCATGTGAATTAGGTTGTGAAATGATGAAGGAAATGCATGTGCACGGCAAGGGGAGTGCATGTGGCTTAGGTTGTGTATTGTGATGCATGTGGCTGATTTAATTGAAGATGCATGTGCAATGAAGTGGAATGACAGCTAGGTTATGATGATGAGTGCATGTGCAAAGTTGGTTGAATGATTATGAGTGCATGTGGCTTGAAATGAATGTGGAATGGCTGCAAGGATGAAGTGGACAACCTGGAAAGGTAGGGTGAAATGAAGTGGAATGACAATGGCATGTGGAATGAGATAGGAGTGCACGGCAAGGTTGGAGAAATGATTATGGATGCATGTGTTGAATGATTTCTTGGTGAGGGATGTGGAGTGGCTGGAATGATGAAAGAATAAAGGATGCATGTGGGTTAATTAATTAAAGGGAGTGCATGTGCAATGTTTTAAAGGATGGAATGCATGTGAATATGCTGGAAATCTGATGGTGTGCACGACAATGGTTGTTATGTGCAAGGGAATGTGCTGAAAATGCATGTGAAAGCATGTGAATTAAAGCTAGGGTGAATGTTTTGTGAATGCATGTGGATTAAAGGTTGGGAGTGCATGAAATGCACGGCAATGATGGTGTTTGGTGATTGAGTGTATGATATGATAAGTGGTGAATGATATGTGGTGAATGATAAGTGGTGAATGATATGTGGTGAATGATATGTGGAAGTGTTTAAAATAGGGAACAAAGCCCTTCCTTGCATGGCAAGGAAGGGAGACACAAGGAAACACACGGCATAAGGGATTTGGAAAGGTTTAAATGTCCTAAAACTAAAGGGAACAAGGTTCCAACACTTTGGTCTTCAATTTGGTCTTCAATTTCGTCCAACACTTTGGCTCCAAGCATAAGCTATCCATCCTTAGCCCAAAAGTGCTCCAAAAGTCTCCAAAATGCATCTTTTTGGTCCTTTAGCCCTTTGGACCTACAAACACACGAAAATAGTTTAAAGTACTACAATAACTAAAGAAACATAACGTAAATGCACGAGAACAAGCCATTTAAGTCGCATGAATATGCTCCTATCAGAAGGTCTGAGCTTACTCCTCTTCTTTGTTCAATCTTTCCAATTCGTATTGAATACGAATTGGAAAGATTGATGTTTCATTGTCACCCGTCTTATCTGTCCCTTCTCTGGCAGTGTATCAACCGTTGAAGATGACTACTCGAGAGCAATACTAGGTAAGCAACCAGGAATAGATTCCAGGTAGTCGGTTCCAGATCGGAAGGCTAACTTCAAGTGCCTCTGATTGCTCTCTTTCACTTTGCCATGCGAGTAATAACAAGGACAAAGGAAAAGACAGGGAAAGAGCATGATATGAGATACTTTTGCTTTTGACCTTGATGATATGAGATACCTTTGCTTTTGAAGAAGCGGCGAATGAATCAGCACATGTATTTGTTGTGGTTGTCTCTACATGCTTCAATCTACCGTTTCCTCCTGCTTTATTTGTACTCCAGGTATCTGGTATCTTCTTTAGGGGAGAAAAAATTGAGTATTTCAAGAGGCTTTGCTGGGAGTGCGCCCTCAGAGGTGAGGAAGAGTTGGACATTTTCTTCAGGTCTGCCTTGCCATAAGAGATGAAGGTTGACATATATAGGGATTTCTCAATAGCAAGTGGTGGTACTGTTCTTTTACCCTTGTCGACAAACGTCTCTTCAATTTCTGAGCAAACGGCTCTTCGATTTCTGAACAAACGCCCCTTCAATTTCTGCATGGCATGTAGTGATCACGGGTGCGGCTCTGTTACCACGCGTGTTGGCAAAAGTGCGTAGTTGGGATGATAACCTTCACGTGTTTTCAACTTTGTCAGAGATCTTTTGACAAAGTTGAACGCGTTATCTGAAAAGCCGCAAAAGCGTCGCCAAACTTCACGCAGGAAAATCCGGCTCTTTGAATCGGTGGTCGTGTCGCCTTGGCTTTTTATAGAGGTATCGATCACCTCCAACATGCACACTTTGAAGATTGCCCGTTTGTGAAAATCGTCTTCGGCCCTTTCAGATTTTACTCCATCCACCTTTCTCTTTTAACCCTTTGACAATGGCTAACCCGTCTAACATTTGCTTAGATTTGAGTCTAAGCAGTGATCCGAGCGCACCGCGTCAGGTAAATGTATGGTGCCCTTCTTTCTTTTCTTCTAATGGCCCTTTGACAGGTGAAGACTCTGTGATGAATGACACAACAACAGCTACGATAGTAGCTAGAAACCTCATCACTCCAAAAGATAGTAGGCTGCTTTCAGAACGGTCTGATGATTTGGCCGTTCAGGAGTCCCTCGCTCTTAGTGTTCAGTGCGCAGGCTCTGTGTCCAACATGGGCCAACGCTTACTTGCTCGATCCCGCCAAGTGGAATCATTGATGGCGGAGGTGGAAACTCTTAAGCAGGAGATCAAACAGCTTAAGCACGAGAATAGAAGTTTGCATGTGCTTGCAAATAACTATTCGACTGACATGAAGAGGAAGCTTGATGAGCTGCAAGAATCCAGTGGTCGAATTCAAAGTGACCGTCAAAAGCTTGCGGCTTTCTTCCAGAGGCACATTTTTCCTGGCTCATCTAGCGTTCCACCAAGTATTGAGGCCTCTTCTTTGATGCCTCCCGCTTTTGTAGTTTTCCCAAGTAGTGGGGCTTCAAGTAAACGTCCTTTGTGAAGGCTCCATCTTTCTTTGTTTAGCAGTGCCTATCAATAAATCAAGCATTTTCCTCAATGTTCCAATCATAGACTCACACAATTAACAAACAAACAAACAAACAAAACAACAACTAAACAACCTAACATGGCAGAAACGAAATAACAACAAAGAGAAGAGTTTAGGAATGCAAGTCTGGAATTGGAGTGCTTTCTAAGTCTTCCTTTGTTGAATGCATGGGTTGCTCCCAAGTAGCGCTTTCTTTTACGTCTTGCAGCCGGACGAAACCTTCATTTCTTACTTAGAGCCCACGGTATGGAGGGGTATGTCCTCCACGGTATGCTCCTTGAACACTTTCATAATATGACTCACTGAATGGGCGGGGATAACGATCCTCCCTGATGGTGATGTTTTGTTTCTGAAAGTCCATGTACATGCTCCCATCACCTTGAAATTGATTGGGTACCTGCACAAAAGAAGGTAACAACCTATTAATTGGAATGGGAATTGAAAATGGGATCGAAGACTTACAAACATATTGTGGTGACGGCTCAAAAGTGGCAGTTCCATCAACAATATCACTAGGACTACTTTCAACCATATTGGGTGGTTGTAGGGCAATCACTCCAAGTTCTTCTCCAATGGTGGTTCTTGATACATCCTTCGTGATAAGTGTGGATTCTTTCGGCCCTGTGTCCTTATGCACATCTATGACAAAACAAGAATGACTATCGTTAGGATTCTTAATGGAGTCTGAAACTTTAAAATTAATAGTATCACCACCAAACTCCATAGTTAAGGCTCCCTTGGCCACGTCAATCTTGGTGTGGGCTGTTTTCATGAAAGGTCGTCCAAGTAAGATTGACGATGGTGGAGAGTGGGTTGAATCCTCCATGTCAAGCACATAGAAATCTGCAGGAAAAATCAAGTGGTCCACTGGCACCAAAACATCTTCCAAAACTCCTCTCGGGTATGCATTAGATCGATCAGCTAATTGAATAATGACACCATCTTTTTTAAGCTCTCCTAGATTCATAGATGCATAAACAGAGTATGGCATGACATTAATTGATGCACCTAAATCTAGCATAGCATGTTCGAACTTTTTATTACCAATTATACAAGGGATAGTGAAACTACTTGGATCTTTGCATTTAGGCGGCAACTTTCTTTGCAATATGGCAGAGACATTCTCACTTACATGTACCACCTCTTTCTCCCGAATCCGTTTCCTTGTTGTACAAATCTTCTTCAGAAACTTAGCGTACTTCGGAATTTGCTTTATTGCATCAAGGAGCGGGATATTGACATGCACCTTCCTAAACGTCTCCAGGATGTCTTTTTCATCCTCCTCTTTCTTAGATTGCATAAACCTGCTAGGAAAGGGCACATTTAGTGGAATCACATTAGAAACAATTGAGTTTGGACCTACCTTACATTTGTTGGACGGCCTAGGTGCTTGAAGTGGTTGTGGCAAAGGTTGCTCCACCCTTTCCGTGGCTTTGCCCTTGCTTTCTTCCTCTTGCAGCAACCTTTCATCCTCTTCTTGGCTTGATTTTGGTGGTTGTGAGGTGGTTCCAACTTCCTTGCCACTTCTTAAGGTGATTGCATTGGCGATTTCGAAACCACCTTTGGGATTGACCACCGTAGTGCTTGGTAACTTACCATTTTCACGGAATTGTCCCAAAAATTCGGCCATTTGGCCCATTTGCTTCTTTAGCTCATTAACCTCCTTTGCTTGGTTCTGCATTCCCTGCGCCATTGTGGTTAATAATTGATATGTTTTATCATCATTCACAGACGTACCTGAGTTGGTTTGGGATGATTGTGCTTGAGGAGGTGGTTGTGCTGCCATTGGCCTTGGAAAGAAACCCGGAGGTTGTCGGAATCCACTTTGTTGGGCAGGTTGTTGTGCATCTCTCCATCTGAAATTTGGGTGGTCTCTCCAACCTGGATTATAGTTGTTAGAATATGGATCGTTCCTCGGTTGGTTTTGATTCCCATAGCCTATAGCATTGGCAGATTCCCACCCTCCGTTCTCAATTAATTGAGGGCATGTCTCGGATGGATGCCCTTGCATTGAACACACGCCACACACTTGGTTTTCTTGTGGTTTTGACACCTTGACAACCTGAGACATGAGAGAAGTAAGATTAGCCAATTGTGATTGAATATCAGAAATTGCACTTACCTCATTCACACTTTGTTGTCGTGGCCCCTCTCTTTGTCCAACTCCTTCATATTGTTGAGCGTTGTGTGCTCGGTTGGCAATTAGAGCTTTGGCATCCACTAGAGTCTTGTCCACTAATGCACCATCCGCCGAAACATCTAGCATTTGACGTTCCATGGGAAGGAGTCCCTCGTAGAAATATTGAATGAGCAGCTCCTCCTTCATTTGATGTTGTGGACATGAAGCAACAAGTGATTTAAAACGTTCATAATAAGATGGAAACGACTCACCTTGATTTTGTTGGATGCCACTAATTCGTTTCCTCAAGAGAATGATCTTTGCAGTTGGAAAGAATTTCTCTAAGAATGCACGTTTCATACTTTCCCAAGAAATGACAGTTCCAGGGGACAATTCAAACAACCAATCTTTGGCCTTGTCCATAAGTGAGAATGGAAAGGCCTTCATCTTCAAAATACTCCCATCAACGTTGATGGGTGTCATACTTGAGCAAACTACTTCAAATTCCTTAAGATGTTTGTTAGGATCTTCCATGGACAACCCATGGAATTTAGGAATATGATGTAATAAACTAGACTTAAGTTCAAACTCATCGGTCTTCTCAGGGGCTGCATTGGGGTATTGGATGCAAAGAGGGGCTGCATTGGCCAAACCCGAGGCAGAAAGCTCCTTGATGGTCCGATTGTCCACTGCCATGGTTGGTACTTCCTCTTTAAATTCAGGTTCGGGACTAGGAGGATTATATGCTTGTGATTTCTTTTTCCTTCTCAAAGTCCTCTCGAAATCACCGTCAAAGTCGGAGATATGCCCACGAACAGGTTGTGAGCTACGGGTCATAAACTAGTACCTACACACAAGAGTAAACAAGATAAGTAACCAACTTAATAGACTCGGCACAAGTAAGAAAATAAGTTGACACACACGGCACAAAAACAAAACACATACACAAGGTGCAAATATTAAAACAAAATAGAAACTTAAACAATTTAAACAAGACTCAAGACAAGGGATTAGCAATTTTGCCAATCCCCGGCAACGGCGCCAAAATTTGATGCGAGATTTATACGCACACAAATTAAACCCTATTTGTGACAATTGTAGTAATGATGTACGTAGGGATCGTTCTAACCAGGGATTAACTAGGGGTGCTAAACACTTGACTCAAATAAATAAAACTAACTTTTAAAACACTTAACTTACTTAACAAGAATTCAAAACAAGTACACAAGACTCCAAATACTTAAAAACACAAAAATAAAACAAATACGAATGATTAAGACTCAACGAAATATGGGGGAAATGTGTTTGGGCGAGATTAAATTAAATGGACAGATTATAATTAAGGGCAAAACGTAAATATGAATGTGATGAAAATATGGATGATGGAATAGCCAAGGGGTTCTTCTCCACACATGTTACACTTGCATACGAGATTGATTCTCAGTTGGTCTTTCGATAAATTATGAAACTCAACACCCCGGGTTAATTAGGTCAGCTTAAATTAACCGTCAAGTTTTCCTTAAGTTAATGAATTGGATGGGTTTGCGCAACGCAATTCACAACATTCTCCAAAAGTCCTTTACGTGAAAAGCCCAATAAAGATACAATCAAAGATCATTAAGCAACATGAAAACTATAAGTGTTGACGAGGCATTCGTTACTATGATGAGCATGAAACTCGTGCCAAGAATTCATTTAGCGCGATTGTTTATAAGCAACCTCCACTACTTGTGAATATAAGTTCGTAACGATTAGGTGAAACTCACTTATATTCTAGCGTCATATTCATGAATGAAAATTAAGCGCGCATTCTCAATAAACATACATAAATAAGTTATCAATCAAACGGTTAAACAAATTGAATCCACAACTTATGAAATTCCAACGAAAGTTAATCAATTTATATTGCAAATATAAACATAGTTTCGAATCACCCCCTAGCTAAAGGGGGTTTAGTTCCTCATAACTTTGAAATCAAAGAAACACCTAAACATTCCAACAACTCAAACTTGAATTGTATGAACGTTTAGGCACTCTTCTCTTCCTCGTTGTTGTAGCACAAGGTCTAAGGAGATGTTTAGGGCTTTAGGTGTATGTGGAATGGAGTGGGGAATGGTTGGAGTGGCTGCAATGGAGGAGAAAAACTGCACAAAATGGAAGGTGATGCACGGCACAAGATGTGTGTTTGTGTTGTGTGTTGTGTTGTGAATGGAATGAATGAATTGTAGCTGCAATGGATGCTTATTTATAGGTAAATAAGAGGGAACATGACAGCTAGGAGGTGGGTGGAAATGTGGCTGCAAGGTGTGTGAATGATTATAAGTGAATGCATGTGGATGTGGCTAGGTTGGAAAGCTGGAATTGCTGGAATTCAAAGTGAATGTGCACGACAAAGGGTGTGTTTATGTGTTGTGGCTGATTTGTTTGTTGATTAAAGATGCATGTGGATGAATTATACAATGGGAAAGTATGTGATTGACAACTAGGGTGAATGGTGGCTGCAATGATGAAGTGTGATGGCTGAAAATGGCAAGGGAGGTGCACGGCAATGATGGTGTTTTTGGAGTTGAATATGGCTGCAAGGTGTAAATGATTATGGCTGCAAGGTCTAGATGATTATGGGTATGATAATTGATAATTGTATGGTTATGATAAGTGTATAGTTATGATAAGTGATAAGTGAATGATTATGATAAGTGATAAGTGAATGATTATGATAAGTGATAAGTGAATGATATGTTGTTATGATAAGTGTATGATATGTTGTTATGATAAGTGTATGATATGTGGTGATGATAGTTTGGTCTTCAATTTCGTCCATCTACTTGGCTTTAAGCATATGCAATCCATTTAATGCCCCAAACTACTCCAAAATGCATCCTTTCGTCCAACACATCTTATGATCCTGAAAACACACAAAAGAAGCATAAAGGACTAAAATAACTAAAGAAACATAACGTAAATGTACGAGAACAAGCCATTTAAGTCGCATGAATATGCTCCTATCAGTATACATGCTAAATGGCATAATCTGTGTAATGGTAATTGGCATCATCCTAATGATTAAGGTTGTTAGAAGATTACTTAGTCATTAAGTTTCCTTGCTTGTATAAATAACATTGAAGGCTCATTTGTTGTAACTAATTGTTGTAATTGCAATACATAAAATCTCTCTCTCAAAAACTTTATGCGTCTTCCATTGCTGTTCTTTGAGTTCTTCATTTCTATAATTCTCTAGTTCTGTTAAGATGGTATCGAGCTTAGGTGTTTCTTGAATCCACCTAGGAGAGATGTGATAAGGAGATCTCTATGGCAGTGATGTTTGTTCGTATGGCGGTGGTTTGCGATCTTTCGATTTTCTTCGCAACATTGAATCAGGTAGTATAGTTCTGAAATTTATGCTCTAATTGGATCTTTTTCTGGTTTCTTGATGTGTTTTGTTGAGGCACAAAGCTGTTTTTTGAATCTTTGACTGTTGCAATAGTTCTTAAAATTGTTAAGGCATAAAGCCATAGATTTGTGAAATTTGCTGAAAATTGAGCTATATATTTGTTTGTTTGAGCACCAAGTTGGTTTTTAATTGAAGATTATGAAGAAAATTGATAAAAACTTAGGGCACGAAGCTCTGCATTGTGTTGTATTGTGGTTTTTTTATTAAAAATTTGTTAGCACAAAGCTTATTCAGGTTGAGATGATCGTATATTGAAGAGATTATCAATGGTGTCTACACACTTATGATTGAAGGATTATTAGCAATGCTTACAATTCGACTACAAGATGATAACTCTACTAAGTGGTCATTTTTGTTTCAATCAGTGTTAGAAGGCTATTATTTGTTTAACTTTTTTGATGGTACAAATGTCTGTCCTCCCAAGTATGTAGTTTCTTTGGAAAGTGGTGTTACAAAGGAGATTACTCAGGCATATCATGATTGGACTAAAACTAATAAAGCTTTACTCCGTTTGCTTATATCTATTGTTGGGGATGAAGCTATTGAATATGTTGTTAAGTAAAACGGCTCATAAGCTCTGGACTTAACCCAGTGATAGATATGCTATTGTTTCTCGGGCTCAGTGATAGGAGCATATTCATGCGACTTAAATGGCTTGTTCTCGTACATTTACGTTATGTTTCTTTTGTTATTTTAGTCCTTTATGCTTCTTTTGTGTGTTTTCAGGTTCTAAGGGCTTAAGGAGCAAAGAAGTGCATTTAGGGGCCTTTTGGAGCACTATTGGGCTAAGGATGGATAGCTTATGCTTGGAGCCAAAATGTTGGATGAAATTGAAGGCCTTGTATGCACTTGAGGACACAAAACAATGGCCCTAACCCAATTACACAACCTTGCCATGGGCTTAACCATATTTCCCTTCCCTTGCCATGCAAACCACCCTATTTTAGGCCCATTCTATGTACTTAAACCCTAGCCCTTTAACCTTGCAGCCCTATTCTAATTTATTCACTTCCATATTCTTCTTTAATCCACATGCATTCATCATCATTCACCCTACCTTGCAATTCCACAAAACACATCCCATTGCCGTGGCTTTCCATCTAATTTCAGCCATCCCACTTCATCATTGCAGCCACCATTCACCCTAGTTGTCAATCACATGCTTTCCCATTCTATCCACATGCATCTTTAAGCATTCACTCACAAGCTTTCCCAACAAACAATTCAGCCACATGCATCACAAACACACCTTGCCGTGCATTCCTTGCATTTCCAGCATTCCCATTTGCATTTTCAGCTTTCCACCAACCAATCTAGTTGTCATTCCACATCCATTCCCTTCTTTAATCATTCCTAGCTGCCATTCACATGCTCTCCCATCCATTCTCTCCCTATAAAACCATGCAATGCATTCATACAAACCATTCCAATTCACAACACAAAACAATCACACAACACACCATCACAAATCCCTTTATGCCGTGTATATAAGTTCCATTTTCTGCACATTTTTCTCCTCCACTCCAACCACTCCCCATCCCTCCAAAACACTTCACACCATCACACAACCTTTCCTTAGACCTTGTGCTACAACAAAGAGGAAGACAAGAGGGCCTAAACGTTCATACAATTCAAGTTTGAGTTGTTGGAATGTTTAGGTGTTTCTTTGATTTCTATGTTTAATTTCAATTCTCTTTGTCTTGTACGTATGAGGAACTAAACCCCCTTTAGCTAGGGGTGATTCGAAACCATGTTTAAGCTTGCAATATGAATTGATTACCTTTGGTTGGAATTTCATAAGTTGTGGATTCAATTTGTTTAACCGTTTGATTGATAACTTATTTACGTATGTTTATTGAGAGTGCACGCTTAATTTTCATGCATGAATATGACGCTAGAATATAAGTGAGTTTCACCTAATAGTTATGAACTTATATTCACAAGTAGTGGAAGTTGCTTATAAACAATCGCGTTAAATGAATTCTTGGCACTAGTTTCATGCTCATCATAGTAACGAATGCCTCGTCAACACTTATAGTTTTCATGATGCTTAATGATCTTTGATTGTATCTTTATTGTGCTTTTCACGTAAAGGACTTTTGGAGAATGTTGTGAATTGCGTTGCGCAAACCCATCCAATTCATTAACTTAAAGGAGAACTTGACGGTTAATTTAAACGGACCTAATTAACCCGGGGTGTTGAGTTTCATAATTTATCGAAAGACCAACTGAAAATCATCTTGTATGCAAGTGTAACATGTGTGGAGAAGAACCCCTTAGCTAGCCTTCATTCCATTCATTAAATCCAAATTCGTTTTACAATCTGCTTAGTTTATTAACTTGTTTTGTTATTTCAATTTTCGTCAAATCAAACCCCCCCCCTTTACTTTCTTGTTCTTTAGTGCTTAGAATCTGTTTAGTTTATGTTTTAAAGTATTTTGAATCAAGCCATAATCTTAAATTCGTCCAAAATTGGGTTTAAGGTCAGAAACTGCCTAGTTAGTGTTTTTAGGCAGTTTTGAGTCTTTTGAACTTGTTTTGAGTCTTTTGGTTTGTCTTAATGTTTTAAAGTTTAGTTTTGCATTCTTTGAGTCTAGTATAGTGTTTTATATTGTGTTTTTACGTTTTTGAGTCAAATCCAAGTGATTAACAATCCCTCCTAATCCCCGGTCCAGAACGATCCCTACTTATATCTATACTACAATTGTCACAAGAGGGTTTAATTTGTGTGCGTATAATTCCCGCATCAAATTTTGGCGCCGTTGCCGGGGATTGGCAACTTTGCTAATCCCTTGGATTGTTTACTTTCTGTTTATTTGTTTATTTTGTTAAAGTTTCTGACTGATGCGAGATTTATACGCACACAAATTAAATCCTCTTTTTTGACAATTGTAGTAATGATGTAAGTAGGGATTGTTCTGGACCGGGGATTAGGAGGGATTGTTAATCACTTGGATTTGACTCAAAAACGTAAAAACACAATATAAAACACTATACTAGACTCAAAGAATGCAAAACTAAACTTTAAAACACTAAGACAAGCCAAAGACTCAAAATGCTTTAAAAACACAAACTAAATTGATTTCTAACTAAATTGAACAATAAAGTAAAGGGGGATTGAGTTTTGACGAAATTAAACTAAATGTACAGATTGTAAATTAAAGCAAAATGTAAATGTGAATGTGTGATAGAATTGAATGGAATGAAGGCTAGCTAAGAGGTTCATCTCCACATATGTCACACTTGCATAATAAAACGATTTCCAATTGCATTTCAATAAACCATGAATTCTCAACACCCCAAGTTAACCGTGATGCACTAATTAACCTTCAAATCTTCCTAACGTTATTGAATTGGATGATTGCATACGACAACCCAAAACATTCCCCACAAGTCCCCTACATGATTGCATAATAGAGATACAAGCAAGAATCATTACGCTATATGAAAATTATAAGTGTTGACGAGGCATTCGTTACTATGACTGCATGAAACTTATGCCAAGAATTCGTTTAACGCGATTGTTTATAAGCAACCTCCACTACTTGTGAATATAAGTTCGTAACTATTAGGTGAAACTCACTTATATTCTAGCGTCGTATTCATGCATGAAAATTAAGCGTGCACTCTCAATAAACATACATAAATAAGTTATCAATCAAACAGTTAAACAAATTGAATCCACAACTTATGAAACGCAATTAGAAGTAATCAAATCAAAATGCAAGCATAAACATATATTTCGAATCCCCCCCTAGCCAAGGGGGGTTTAGTTCCTCATGGTACAAAACAAAGAGAATCAAAGAAACACCTAAACATTCCAACAACTCAAACTTGAATTGTATGAACGTTTAGGCCCTCTTCTCTTCCATTCCTCATTCGTACAAAACAAAGAGTATTGAAATTAAACATTGAAATCAAAGAAACACCTAAACATTCCAACAACTCAAACTTGAATTGTATGAACGTTTAGGCCCTCTTATCTTCCTCTTCGTTGTAGCACAAGATCTGAGGATAGTTTGATGGTGTGAATGGTTTGGGGAGTGGTGAAAATGGAAGGGGGAGGCCACGACAATGGTAAGGATTTTGTGTGTGAATGGAGATGGTGTTTGGATTAGTAGGGAATTGATGGAATGGTGCCTTAAGGCACGGCACCAAGGGATGGTTTTCTGAAATGGAAGAGTGTGTTGTGTTGTGAATGGAATGAATGAATTGTGGCTGCAATGCATGCTTATTTATAGGTAAATGAGAGGGAACATGACAGCTAGGAATAGGTGGAAATGTGGCTGCAAGTTTGGTGAATGATTATGAGTGAATGCATGTGAATGTGGCTAGGTTGGAAAGCTGAAATTGTGATGGAGAGTGCACGGCAAAGGGAGAAGTATGTGGCTGCATGTTTGGGTTTGTTTAAAGGGTGCATGTGGGTGAATGTTAGGTTGAAATAATGATGGAAAAACAGCTAGGAAAAGAGGGAATGCATGTGGAAGTGTGGCTGCAAAGAGAAAGGGAATGCACGACATGGGTAGAATTTCTGGAATGATGGTGTTTGGTGTTGGAAATGAGTGGATGTGTTGCTGCCATAATGAAATGGAAATGCTGGAAAGGGTATGAAAGTGCACGGCAATGGAGAAGGGGGAGCATGTGCTTGTAGGGTTGATATGTTTGAAGATGCATGTGTTGAATTGGTGGTTGAATGATGAAAGAATAAGTGAATGATTATGATAAGTGATAAGTGATAAGTGAATGATTATGATAAGTGTATGATATGTTGTTATGATAAGTGTATGATATGTTAAGTGATAATTGAATGATATGTGTATGATAGGTGGTTATGATAGTTTGGTCTTCAATTTCGTCCATCTACTTGGTGTTTAAGCATATGCAATCCATTTAATGCCCCAAACTACTCCAAAATGCATCCTTTCGTCAAACACGTTCTATGATCCTGAAAACACACAAAAGAAGCATAAAGGACTAAAATAACTAAAGAAACATAACGTAAATGTACGAGAACAAGCCATTTAAGTCGCATGAATATGCTCCTATCACTGACCTTGTTTTGTTTTTCTTGTTTTAGGTACTAGTGTATGACTCGGAGTTCTCAACCGATTCGTGAGGATATCTCGGACTTTGACAGTGATTTTGAGAGGACTTTGAGACGGAGGAAGAAGTACCACGAGTCAAATCTATCAAGCCCAGAACCTGAGCTTGAAGAACAAGTCCCAGAAGAGAAGGAGGAGCCCAAGGCACCCAAGGGGGTAGTTGAAGAACCCCAAGGCATGACCTTGGACAACCGGACACTCAAGGAGCTTTCTGCTTCGGGATTGGGTAATGCCGCACCCTTGTGTATCCAATATCCCCCACCGGCCGAAGGCAAGACCGAGGAGTTTGAGTTGAAGTCAAGCTTGCTCCACCACATTCCGAAGTACCATGGATTGTCCATGGAGGATCCGAACAAGCACTTGAAGGAATTTGAGGTAGTGTGTTCAAGCATGACTCCTGTCAACATCGACGGAAGTATTTTGAAGATGAAGGCTTTTCCATTCTCTTTAATGGACAAAGCCAAGGATTGGTTGTACGACTTAGCTCCCGGAACCGTCACATCTTGGGAGAGCATGAAGAGGGCATATCTGGAGAAGTTTTTCCTAACTTCTCGAATCATCCTTTTACAAAAAAGGATAGGTGGAATCCAACAAGAAGAAGGTGAGTCCTTTCCTACGTATTATGAACGTTTTAAATCTCTTGTTGCTTCGTGTCCACAACATCAGATGAAGGAGGAGTTGCTTCTGCAATACTTCTATGAGGGGCTCTTACCAATTGAACGTCAAATGCTCGACGCCTCGGCGGGTGGAGCATTGGTGGACAAGACACCCAGGGATGCCAAGGTTTTGATTGCTAACCGAGCATTGAACGCTCAACAATACGAAGGAGTAGGCCAAAGAGGACCCCCACGGCAGCAAGTACATGAGGTAAGTTCCACACCCGACATTCATTCACAGTTAGCTAATCTTACTTCCATTATGTCTCAGATGGCCGAAGGAATGAGGGTGCAAGGACCAATTGTATGCGGAGTGTGTTCTATCCAAGGACATGCTTCTGAGAAGTTCCCACAACTCATTGAAAATGGTGGAAGGGAAAGCGCAAATGCAATTGGGTTTCAAGGCCAAAACCAACCGAGGAACGATCCATATTCGAACACGTATAATCCAGGTTGGAGAGACCACCCGAATTTCAAATGGAGGGAGCCCCAACAACCACACCAACAAGGAGGCTTTAGACAACAACCCCCAGGTTTCTTCACGAAGCCATACGCACCCACACATGCTCCACAACAATCTGCCCCAAATGCTTCAGGTACGTCCCTAGACAATGATACACTTCTTAAGTTACTAACTAATTTGTCTCAGGGGCAAGAGAATCAAGCCAAGGCAATGCAAAATCAAGAAAAAAGGGTGGATCAATTGGAGAAACAAATTGGCCAAATTGCAGAGTTTGTAGGCCAATTCCGAGACCAAGGCAAGCTCCCAAGCTCAACCATCCCAAACCCAAAGGGAGGGTTCGAAACGGCCAATGCAATCATCTTGAGAAGTGGAAAAGAAGTTGGGGCAGGTCCTACACCATCACCATCAGGTCCTAGCGAGAATGAAAAATTGAGAATTGAAGAGGAGGAAGCAAGCCACCCCACGGCAAAGGTGGAAACACCTTTGCCGCAAGCTTTTATTGATCCAAAAATGTCCAATTCGGCCAAAAAGGGTAAGAATGTGTCAAATTCGGTTCCTACTAATGTTTTTCCTAGGGATGTGCCTTTTCCTAGTAGGTTCATGCAAACAAAGAAGGAGGAGCAGGAGAAAGACATTCTTGAGACGTTTAGGAGGGTCCAAGTAAACATTCCTTTACTTGATGCCATTAAGCAAGTGCCCAGGTATGCAAAGTTTTTAAAAGAGTTATGCACAACTAGGAAAATAATTGCAAACAAAGAAGTTGTGAAAGTAAGCGAAAATGTATCCGCGGTTTTGCAACGAAAGTTACCTCCAAAATGTAAGGATCCAGGGAGCTTTACTATCCCATGCATAATTGGAAACACTAAATTTGAACAATGCATGTTAGATTTAGGTGCTTCTATTAATGTCATGCCGTATTCCATTTATGCATCTATGAACCTTGGTGAGTTAAAACAAGATGGAGTTGTAATTCAATTGGCCAATCGTTCTAATGTTTATCCCAAGGGAGTCCTTGAGGATGTTTTAGTGCAGGTCAATCATCTCATCTTTCCTGCAGATTTTTATGTCTTAGAAATGGAGGATTCAAGCGATGCTCCATCATTACCACTCTTGCTAGGCCGTCCGTTCATGAAAACGGCCCAAACCAAGATTGATGTGGCCAAATGAGCACTAACAATGGAGTTTGGTGGTGATGTAATTAAATTCAATGTTTATGACTCTGTTAAGAATCCTAACGATAGTCATTCTTGTTTTGTCATAGATGTGCATAAGGACATAGGGCCGAAAGGATCCACACCTAGCCCGAAGGATGTATCAGGAACCACCGTTGGAGAAGAACTTGGAGTGATTGCCCTACAACCACCCAATATGGCCGAAAGTAGCCATGGTGACATTGTTGATAGGGCTGCCGATCTTGAGCCTTCACTACAATATGTTTGTAAGTCGTCAAGCCCAATTTCAATTCCCATTTCAAATAATAGGTTGTTACCTTCTGTGGTGCAGGTGACCAACCGATTTGAAGGCGATGGGAGCATGTACATGGACTTTCGGATCCACAACACCACCATCAGGGAGGATCGTTATCCCCGCTCATTCAGTGAGCCATATTATGAAAGTGTTCAAGGAGCATACCGTGGAGGACATACCCCTCCATGCTGTGGGCTCTAAGTGAGGCATAAGCATACCATCGTCCGACTGCAAGACGTAAAAGAAAGCGCTTCGTGGGAGGCAACCCATGCAATCACCAAGGAGAAGATGGAATTTACACTCCATAACCAGATTTGCGTCCCTAAACTCTTCTCTTTGTTATTTACATTCTGCCAAGTTTAGCGTGTTTTGTTGCTGTTTGTGTGTTTGTTTTTGTCAGGTGTGATTTTAAGCTTAAAACATTGAGGACAATGTTTGATTCAAGTGTGGGGGGGTAACTAATGTTGTTGATGCAAATTCGTGGGATTTTATCACCCATAAGTTCCAGTGTTGTTCCTTGCTGCTTGTTCCTTGCCGCTTTTAAGTGTTTTTAAGCTATTTTAGAGTGTTTTAGAGTGTGTTGACTTAAAACTCCGAAAATCACATAAAAATTTGAAAAACATGTTTTGAAAAGCCTAAAAGAGTGTTTTGAGTCGTTTTTGTGTTTTTGTGTCTTAGGGTACCTTCCAACACAATGATGAGGATTTGGTTTGTAATTGCATGACTGTTAAAAAGAGTTATAAACATGGAGAAAAGTTTGATTTACTCTTGGTATATGCTTGGTTATGGTTATAATATATGACTTCACATGCAATCATAAAAGAAAAATTCGTTTTTGTAACATGCTTGAAGGAAGGAACTCAAACAAACGCTACAACCTTGTGAGACTTGAGCCTAAACGTTATTTGGAGAGTTAAAATCTGTGCATTATTGTTTCTAAAAGTCGTTGCATGATCTCATTATTCTTTGCTTGGTTACTACTTAGAAGGCGTTTCATCATATAGTTCCAAATGCTAGAACTCATGCCCATTTCATTCAAAGCATGTTAATTGATTTGCATAACATATATCAAGATGAAGTTGTGTAGTTGCCACCATAGCCAAATAGCCTTACTTCCCATATTTCGTATATGTTGTAAGTTTAAACCCCGTTGAGCTTTGTTTAGCCTTTATTCTTTGTTAACCCACATTATCCTCACCTAGCCTAGTTTAGGACAATCCACACCCTTGTTCTTAAAAAGATAGTGAGCATGACTTAAATGAATTCCTTTTGAGTTACATTATGCAAGAAAATGAATGTGGGGGAGTAAAAGTTTGTTCTTAAGTTTATATGTATGTTTTGAGATTCAAAAGAAAAAGAAGAAGAAAAGAAAGAAAAAGAGTGAAAATAAGTGAGAATGAACTCACAAGCATTGATGGTTGAAGAAAGGGTAAAAAAAAAGTTGAATATGGCCCTAAGTTTTGTGTGATTCCCCCTTGGGTGATCAAAGTTGACTTCTGCATTCTAAAGGGAATTCTAAGTGCCTAATTCAAATACTTTGCTCACTATTGCTTTAAGAACCTTTGTTTTCCATATCCCTTGAGTGTTATGTATTTCAATTGTGGAGTTTGAACTTGGTATGAGCATATGGTGTCACTGGTTCTCGCATCTAAGTAGTAGCATTCCATTCATGAGATCATACCTAAACATGCTTATTAACTCCAGAAATTGCTTTCTTTATGATACATATATGTGAGTGTTCGTTTTCATGTTTACATCAATCTTCTCACATGTAACTAGTTTAGGGTGTGTAGTCAGAAAATCTGAGTGAAAATTGAGTGCATATCTTGTAAGGAATTGAGCAAATTCTCTAAGGCATGTTACTACATTCAAAACATGGTTTTAAGTGCTTAATTGTGAACTAGTATGTGGTGACTATGATTAAGTATGTACTTAAGTATAAGGATGACTAAAATCTATATGAGTAATGTTCTTTTAACATGTCATGTGCATTAAGAATCCCTGAGACCATTGTTGGAAGGTTTAAGATTGTCTTTGGTTTGTTTTGTTTCGTTTCGTTTTGTTTTGTTTTTCTGTTTTGCTCGAGGACTAGCAAAAGCTAAGTGTGGGGGAATTTGATAGGAGCATATTCATGCGACTTAAATGGCTTGTTCTCGTACATTTACGTTATGTTTCTTTAGTTATTTTAGTCCTTTATGCTTCTTTTGTGTGTTTTCAGGTTCTAAGGGCTTAAGGTGCAAAGAAGTGCATTTAGGGGCCTTTTGGAGCACTATTGGGCTAAGGATGGATAGCTTATGCTTGGAGCCAAAATGTTGGATGAAATTGAAGGCCTTGTATGCACTTGAGGACACAAAACAATGGCCCTAACCCAATTACACAACCTTGCCATGGGCTTAACCATATTTCCCTTCCCTTGCCATGCAAACCACCCTATTTTAGGCCCATTCTATGTACTTAAACCCTAGCCCTTTAACCTTGCAGCCCTATTCTAATTTATTCACTTCCATATTCTTCTTTAATCCACATGCATTCATCATCATTCACCCTACCTTGCAATTCCACAAAACACATCCCATTGCCGTGGCTTTCCATTTAATTTCAGCCATCCCACTTCATCATTGCAGCCACCATTCACCCTAGTTGTCAATCACATGCTTTCCCATTCTATAATTCATCCACATGCATCTTTAATCATTCACTCACAAGCTTTCCCAACAAACAATTCAGCCACATGCATCACAAACACACCTTGCCGTGCATTCCTTGCATTTCCAGCATTCCCATTTGCATTTTCAGCTTTCCACCAACCAATCTAGTTGTCATTCCACATGCATTCCCTTCTTTAATCATTCCTAGCTGCCATTCACATGCTCTCCCATCCATTCTCTCCCTATAAAACCATGCAATGCATTCATACAAACCATTCCAATTCACAACACAAAACAATCACACAACACACCATCACAAATCCCTTTGTGCCGTGTATATAAGTTCCATTTTCTGCACATTTTTCTCCTCCATTGCATCCACTCCAACCACTCCCCATCCCTCCAAAACACTTCACACCATCACACAACCTTTCCTTAGACCTTGTGCTACAACAAAGAGGAAGACAAGAGGGCCTAAACGTTCATACAATTCAAGTTTGAGTTGTTGGAATGTTTAGATGTTTCTTTGATTTCTATGTTTAATTTCAATTCTCTTTGTCTTGTACGTATGAGGAACTGAACCCCCTTTAGCTAGGGGGTGATTCGAAACCATGTTTAAGCTTGCAATATGAATTGATTACCTTTGGTTGGAATTTCATAAGTTGTGGATTCAATTTGTTTAACCGTTTGATTGATAACTTATTTACGTATGTTTATTGAGAGTGCACGCTTAATTTTCATGCATGAATATGATGCTAGAATATAAATGAGTTTCACCTAATAGTTATGAACTTATATTCACAAGTAGTGGAGGTTGCTTATAAACAATCGCGTTAAATGAATTCTTGGCACTAGTTTCATGCTCATCATAGTAACGAATGCCTCGTCAACACTTATAGTTTTCATGATGCTTAATGATCTTTGATTGTATCTTTATTGTGCTTTTCACGTAAAGGACTTTTGGAGAATGTTGTGAATTGCGTTGCGCAAACCCATCTAATTCATTAACTTAAAGGAGAACTTGACAGTTAATTTAAGCGGACCTAATTAACCCGGGGTGTTGAGTTTCATAATTTATCGAAAGACCAACTGAAAATCATCTTGTATGCAAGTGTAACATGTGTGGAGAAGAACCCCTTAGCTAGCCTTCATTCCATTCATTAAATCCAAATTCGTTTTACAATCTGCTTAGTTTATTAACTTGTTTTGTTATTTCAATTTTCGTCAAATCAAACCCCCCCCCCTTTACTTTCTTGTTCTTTAGTGCTTAGAATCTGTTTAGTTTATGTTTTAAAGTATTTTGAATCAAGCCATAATCTTAAATTCGTCCAAAATTGGGTTTAAGGTCAGAAACTGCCTAGTTAGTGTTTTTAGGCAGTTTTGAGTCTTTTGAACTTGTTTTGAGTCTTTTGGTTTGTCTTAATGTTTTAAAGTTTAGTTTTGCATTCTTTGAGTCTAGTATAGTGTTTTATATTGTATTTTTACGTTTTTGAGTCAAATCCAAGTGATTAACAATCCCTCCTAATCCCCGGTCCAGAACGATCCCTACTTATATCTATACTACAATTGTCACAAGAGGGTTTAATTTGTGTGCGTATAATTCCCGCATCACTCAGATTAATCATCTCAAGATTGAGTTGCATAATATCAAAAAAAGAGTTGATTCCATTGAAAAGTATTTTTCTCAAATTGAAGCTTCTGAAAGATCAATTACTTGCAGCTGGTGAAAGTATCTCAGATAATGATCTCATTGTAGCAGCTTTGGCTGGTTTGCCTACAAAGTCCAATATGATCAAGACTGTTATTGTAGCTAGAGAGTCACCAATTTCTCCTAAGGAATTTCGAGCTCAACTGTTGAGTGTAGAAAATACAACATAAGAATTTCAATCTTCGCTGCAACTTTCAATGTCTGGAATGTTTTTTCAAGATGAATCTTCTACCACTAGAGCTAATTGGTAGTACTTTGAAGGAGAATGCTCTGCTACTACAACAAATAGGCAGCCTAATCAAAAAGAATTTTTCGATGACACTGGATAGAATCTTAATGGTGGCTTTGGTTTTGTTGGTCAATTTGAAATGGAACTAGTTATTCTAGAGGTCAGTTTCTTAGAGTAACATACCCCAACATTTCCAATCTGGAGGTTAGTTATCTTAGAGGAATAATGGTAGTTACAATGGTCCTTGATATAATTCAGGGCCTAGATTTAATGGAGGAAATGGAAGCAATTTCAACACAAGAAATAATAGAGGGTTCTCTGGCTCATCTGGTAGTAATAATGAAGGAGTTTTTGGATTATCTAGTGGTAACAAAGGAGGTTCAACCTAAAATAACTGGAATGGAATAATGGTTAGAAGTTTAATATGATTCTAGAATGTCAGATTTGCAACAAAAGGGGCCATATTGCTCCCAATTGTTCTTACAGGAATGAACAAGCTCCTTCTTTCAAAGATGGTATTCTAGAGTGCCAAATCTATAGCAAATGAGGACCTATAGCTCTTAACTATTTCAATAGAGGTAACTACTCTTATTAAGGCAATCAACCATCTCAAACTCTCACTGCCATGACTGCATAATCTAATTCTGAATTGAGTCCAAATTAAGCATGGATCATGAATACTAGAGCAACAAATCATATTACTAGAGACATGGCAGACTTGGGCATGGTTACAACATTTGAAGGAGATCAAAAGATAACTGTTGGTAGTGGTGAATGTTTTCCAGTGAAGAATACTATTTTTTCTTCCATTAAAACTCATTCTAAACCTTTACAACTTTTTACAGTGTTACATGTTCTTGAACTTACTACTAGTCTTGTATCAGTTTATACTTTGTGTAAAGACAATAATTGCTATGTAATATTGGATGAATTTGCTTTTTGGGTGCATGACAAGGCAACAAAGACAATTCTTATGAGGGGAAAAAGTAATGGAGGCTTGTATTACATTCCGAAGCAACTGTTTGTTAGCTATGATCAGCTTTTGAATCTACACCAAAGGCTTTCCTTGGAAAATTAATAAAGGCATCTTTGTGGCATCATAGGTTAGGACATCCTCCCAATGAAGTTCTTCACAGCATGCTATGCAATTCATAGACTACTTACCAGTCCGATAACAATCAACACATATGTAGTTCTTGCCTAAGTAATAAAATGTCTAGGCAAATGTTTGAATCTAGATCTCTTGAGTCTGTAAAACCTTTTAAAGGATCAATAGTGATGTATAAGGGCCATCATCTGTTGTATCAGTTGAAGGATATAAGTACTATATCAGTTTTATAGATGATTGTACTCGATTTACATAGATTTTTCCATTAATATACAAGTCTCAAGTTCTAGAAGTTTTTGAAAAGTTCTTTGCTTTTATTAAGAATCATTTTAGTGCTGCTCCTAAGTTCTTTCAATCTGATGGTGGTGGTGAAATACATGAGCACTGCTTTCAAGAAATTCTTAACTACAAAGGGTATTGTTAATTTGGATTCATGTCCTTATACCCCTCAACGTATATCCTAGAGACTGCTATGACATTGTTAACCATAGCACAATTGCCTCATAATTTGGGTTTCGTGCTTGTTCTCATGTTATGTTCCTTATCAATAAAATGCCCTGCGAATTGTTAGCTATGAATTCTCCCTATTTCAAGTTATTTGGTCATCATCTAGTCTTGAAATCTCTAAAAGCTTTTGGAACAACAATTTATCCATACCTTAGACCTTATAATTCTTCCAAATTGGATGCAAGGACATATCAGTGAGTGTTTTTGGTTATGCTTTTGGTTATAAAGGTGTGTTGTGTTATAACAGACTTAACAAAAGATTGTTTGTGTTTAGATATGTCATACATGATGAACAAGTGTTTCCTTTTCATAATAAAGGACCAATGGTTGGCTCAGCTCAAGGTATTATAGTTTCTAATAGATATCATCCTATTATTGTTCCTTATGTTTTACCAATTTCCACTGAGATAAGCACTTCTACTTCTACTGCCACTAGTTCTCATGATGACTCTGTGAGTAATAGGGGTTCAATTTCAAGGGATAGTTCTGAGTTTTAAGACAGTTTAACAATGCTTTAGTTGATTCAGTTAGTGGTGAGATTTCTTCTGGTTCACTACAGCATCATTCTGGAGTTCAAATACAAGATTCACTCTTAATTTCAAGTGATCCAATACAGGCATCTCCACAACAATCTATTATTCTCTCACCTTACTTGTCCAACTTTTGTTGCCTGTCCATCATTCTACACAATTAGAGGTACTTCTCCCTCTTGATCCTCCTTTTACTCCTGCTACTAATGAACATCATAATATGCCATTATCTAGTTCTATTCATCCTATGCAAACAAGACTCAAGACATGACTATTTCCAAGCAAGATTATAGTGCTTTTTCGTTTCTACATGTCTTGATATTGGTTCAAACATGTAAGATATTGTCTTTTGTGGTTTTTCTGCAATTCATCAAGTTCATGAGTCTTGAGAGCCAACATCTTATAAGTCTATAGTTTCTAATGAGCATTGAAGAACTGTTATAGTTGAGGAATTTATTGCATTGCAGAAGCAAGGAACATGGGAATTAGTTCATCCACCTATCAATCAAAGCATCATTGGTAGTAAATGGGTTTATAAGGTCAAAAGAGATCAAAATGGTAAAATTTCAAGATATAAAGCTAGGCTAGTGGCTCATGGATTTAGTCAAGAGCATGGATTGGATTATGAAGATACTTTCAGTCCTGTTATGAGGCATAGTACAATTAGACTAATCTTGGCTCTTGTTGTTTCTCAAAGTTGGACATTGAGACAATTAGATGTGAAGAATCTTTTCTTCATGGGGATTTACAAGAAGTTTTCATGGAGCAACCATAGGATTTTTAGGATACCACTCATCCAGATTATGTATGTAAGCTTGTTAAGTCACTCCATGGACTTAAACAAGCTCCTCAAGCTTGGAATTTGAAATTCACATCTTATTTCCCTACTTTAGAATTTGTCAAGCTTCTGAGTCTTATTTGTCAATTATACTTTATGTAGATAACATCATTGTCACTGGGTCTAATCTAGAGTTGGTTCAAACAGTAATTGATGATTTAGGTGCAGTTTTTAACATGAAGGATTTGGGCAAGTTGACTTTTTTCTTGGGGTTCCAAATCACTTATCAAGATAATGGTGATTTGTTTATTTCTCAATCTAAATATGTCAAAGACTGAAGAAGGCTGGGATGGAATCTTGTAAGCATGTCCTACACCTTGTAAACCTCACACACAACTTCTCGAGGATGAAGGTACACCATTGATTGATCCTAAAATGTTTAGAAGTTTAGTTGAAGCATTGCAATATCTTACTTTTACTAGACCTGATATTGCGTTTGTTGTAAACTATGCTTGTCAATTTATGGCAACACCTACAAATGCTCATTACTATCTTATAAAAAGGATTCTGAGGTAGTTACAAGGTACAACTAAGTGTGATCTTACATATTCTGCCAGTACTAAGTTAGAACTTTAAGCCTTTAGTGATGCAGATTGGGCTTCAGACATTAATACTCGGAGATCGACCACTAGATATGTAGTTTTCTGGGTAATAATCTAGTTTCTTGGCAATTGAAGAGACAAGGTGGGGTTTCAAGGAGTTCTACTAAAGCAGAATATAAGGCATTAGCTAATGCAACAACTGATGTTGCATGGATTTGACTTATTTTAAAGGATTTGAAAATGTTTCTTCCTCTACCTTCTTTTCTGCATTGTGACAACATTTCCTGCATAGCTTTGTGTTCAAATCCTGTTTTTCATAGACTCATCAAACATTTGAACACAAATTTCCATCTTGTGCGTGAGAAAGTTCAAAAAGGGGATATGCAAGTTGTTTCCATTCCTACTGCAAACAAACTGCTGACATTCTTACCAAAGGACTTCATGTTCTTACCTTCATTCATCATTGTTCCAACCTCAAGTTGGGGTTCCCCAGTTGAGATTGAGAGTGGGGGGTATTAAGTGTATACTTGCCAAATGGCATAATTTGTGTAATGGCAAGAGGCATCATCCTAGTGATTAAGGTTGTTAGAAGATTACTTAGTCATTAAGTTTCCTTGCTTGTATAAATAGTTTTGAAGACTCATTTTTTGTAACTAACTGTTGTAATTGCAATATAGAAATTATACATCTCTCTAAAACATTATGCATCTTCCATCACTGTTCTTTGATCATTTCTACAATTCTCTAGTTTTGTTAAGAATTGAACTGTATTCGACCTAGCAAAGAACTTCTTCTCAATCAGAGTTATTTCTTTCTTGGGGATAAGACTTTGACCAAAGAAACAAAGTGCGAGAAATGCTAACATTTGAAGGGAATGTGCGATTAAAGCTAGGAATTGAAGCGAAACCCGATAGAATTAAAAGAAAGTGTGAGAAAGGGAAAGGAAATTAAGAACAAATGTATAGAAAGTAGTTTTTAATTTATAGATAATTGAAAAGATAATATCAAGAATTGAAGTGCATAAAGTAAAGAATTGAAATGTGAGTGCGTGAGCTAATCGCATGCAAAACAAAGGAATTGGAAGACAAATGCGGTGAATAAAATTGCAACAGAAATAAAGAACCAAAACACTGCGTAAACTAAATTGTATGACGTAAATGAATTGAAAGACGAGCAACGAGTAACTTGAGTAAAAGTAATCCCGACTAGAGCTACATTATGCTACTCCTAGGTTATGAATTGAAAAGTTAGTAGAACGAAAAGATGTTCCACGTTGTGTTAAGGGTTCTTCTCATGTTCAATGTTTTGTATTTATAGGCCTCCATAACGTCCCAACATGATTGACCATTAATGGCCTTGGGATTACATCAACCAATATAATTCTTCCTTCAATTGTCATAATTGACATTGACCATCCTTGATTGCATACATCAACACGATTTTGATACAAAAGACATTTACCACTTAAATCATGGATATGATAGAATATAATTAGTATGACATAATTTGATATCCTCTCCACCTTGAGCTCTCTCACCTTAAATATTTGATGACACTTTACTGGCTTGAAACCTTTACATCTATGCTCAATCTTCTAAAAACAGTGAACTAATATAGAAACTCGTGGTTGGGTCACGGTCAAAGCTCATCAAGCTACCCTTGGAAGTCTCGTGGTTGGGTCGTGGTCGGAGCTCATCACGCTACCCTGGAAGTTGGAATGATATTATATGTTTTTATTGTAAAATTATCAAAGAGACAGGCCAATGCCTCGCTTCGAACAACACCGGTACTGTTCCCAACTTGGTAATTACCACCTGCACAATCCATCAGGTGTGAGATTTTATCACAAAAGACCTCGATATTAGTTGGAGTGTAGTTAGGATATGTAAATTCTTTTTTGTTTCTTTCTCTAGCCGATGTGGGATTTCTACAGTTATTTGATGGACTTCATGGGTTGTGGCCAAAGTCGTCACCCTCATGTCCAAATAGCTAGTCACCATACTACGATACAATTGGTGCGGTTGCAACAACAAACTGACCTCGGACATGGTCAAGTATCATAGCAGTATTAACATGGATGACATCAACTCATTCTGGACTAAAATCAAATTTCAGCTTAGAATGAATTCAGTCTAGAGCCTTAGCCTAAGTCATATGATGACTTGAATCGGGACAAATCACATATTGGCATCTATCTGTTATTATCATCTTGGACCAATTTTATTACTTGATAACCCTAGATCCATGAGGTCGAATGGTGTAAAATTTGGGCACAAATCAGTCCCTTGCATAAACCAGAAACACAACAATAAGCCCAATACAATCATTCTGAGTTGTACTAGCATCAGTTGCGCGTGAAATTAGTATATTCCATTCAATTTAAGATAATGTTACGGCTAACTAATCTCTATGTTGAGAGTGAATTCCATATTAAGGAAAGGAGAGACCTTGCATGTGCTTATAATAGGTTGTGCTACTCTCTATATTGTCAATTGGTTTTATGGTGGAACCTCAACTTTCTTCATGTTATTAGAGCAGGTTGTCCTACGTGTGAAGCTCAACGGCCACATGTGCTCCACATCTCCCGAGTTGTGTTGTCTATGTGTTAGGCTTGAAAATTTGCCACACGTGATGGTGCTTATAAGAAGTTGGGCTACTCCCTACATTGCCAAGTAACTTTATGATGGAACCTCAACTTTCTTCACCCTGCTAATCCAGGAAGCTATTGATAACCATTGATGAAATGATACATTGTTAGACCCACCAAATCATGATGCTAACTCTGTTTATCCAGCCTAACAACAACATGAATAGGTCGGACTCGTTACCATGTTCATAGCCAAAACGATCGAAGCCCTTTAAATTGAAACCATGTACAGCATGATTCCTAATGAAAGTGATTTCGATACGCTTTGTTTCAATTCCAAAGAGAAAATGAACATAAATAAACAACTTTTTTTAAAAGGTTCATTTATTGATTTGCCCCTTAAACAGTCTTGTAGTCTCATAGACGTTAATTAAATGAAAGACCAGTCTGAGCATTTCTTATTGGCAAAGATGTGTGTCATTGTGGTTGGTGATGTCTAAAATTTTAGATTGTCTTAAACCTCTGAAAACAACCAATTCTCTGCCAGCGTGGACGACTTGATTTTGATAGTTTCAGGAAGTAAGGTGAGATAAATTCAATTTAAAAAAATAAAATGAGATTAAAGGATAGTTTCATAGGCAAATCAATAAATAAACCGAAAAAATGTGCTGACATTATTTTCTATTCAAACCTAATTAGCTAAGACGGGTGGTGTGGCAAAAAAAACCAAGTGCGAGGCACATGGGGTACATGCCACATAGAGTGCATACTAAGTAACGACGTTGGTGGGGGAGGGTGGACCTTTCCATGTCCACAAAGAAGCTGCAAGGACGGTTTTGCCACGCTCCTTTGTCTCCTTCGTCCCTATGTCCCTACCTCCCACTCCACTCATGGGTCCTATTCAACTTATTTTTTGGTTCTCATTCAACTTCTTCTACGCTTCTTTAACAAGATTATACAATTCTCGTTTTAAAATCACTCATTTAACATCTTGTTTATGAAATTATAACTCTATTAGTTAAGAGTAACCATCCTTGCATCTAAAGTTTCGAGTTAAATTTCTCTACCTCTTCCCTACCATTGCTCGCATAAAGAAAAACAAAAGCTTCATGTTACTTACCTCAATGGATATTGAAATTACTCGGTTTATGACATTAATTATTAGAAAATACTTGTTTCCAACCCATTGATTCTTTCATTCTCAACTCACTTGTGATTAGCTTATCTTCATTGAACAATTTTTATAATCAGAACCATTCATTTTCTTCAATATTCTTTAAAAAAATATCAAATTAAAAAGGTTTTAGCTTTCCACATTGAATATATACGTGAAATTATATATTTACTCGTCTATCTTGAAAGTAAAATTCTATAAGTAATGCACCATATCTACTTACAATGATCACAAAATAACACACATTTCTGAGACAATTTTTTTTGAAGAATTCGCCATGATATATCTGATTCAT